>NC_086069.1:30180249-30377450 GCF_948474715.1 Cydia amplana
CGTAAATTTTTCTAGAAGACTTTTCGAGAAAAGGCCAGGCTACAATATCTTTACAGGTTGATTGATACTGAGTGTATTAACACCATGTTCACCCATATCCAAGACGATATGAACGAAAAGTAACCTAAAGCCACCCTACCAACATTTTCGTAACAATGAGAGATTATTTCTTGGAAATAATGTTGTAATATAAACTCCTTGTAGAGCACCTACCTGCGAAGAGATCGTGCTGTCAAAGTTGTTAATGATTTAATATAATATTGTTAATTAACTAAAGTTTTATTAATGCATCATTTCATTTTATACACCGCGGGATTTAATAACCCGAAAGATTTAAACCACGTATTTTTGACGACAGTACGAGTAAATAATGTTATATCAACATGGGTCCAATTATATATTTTAATTAAACTACTATTTCAGTACAAATTAAATCATATTAATTTACCGCTTCTTTGTGAACAAACCTTTATTCAGAGAGTGAGCGAGTTTAATTAATCTCAAGTAGAGAAACAGAGAGCGAGCATGACATTTCATGAATCACTCCGATATCATACGATGCACGGCGAATGCAGTGACATGTGTTCCATGACAAGAATTGTCAAGTTATGTCTAGGATCATGTTTACGTTGAAATTATTTCAATTGATTGGCACCTCAAAATACCACAAATTGTATCAAAACTTTATTAATTACTACAACAGTAGGTACAGTGCAGTTATTATTGTTGAAACTTTGCGATAAAATCTTTTCCTTTGAGTGAGGTAACCAAAGCCATTAACCATGATTATATCCGAAAGAAATCATGCCTCTTATTGTTTTAACTCATACTACAGCTGGCAAGGGATGATTACTTGAATGACCTTTTGTTAAAATATCGATCATGCTTATCAGTACGTATTTTAAATTCTCGATGTGTTGATTTATACCGAGTAAAGTAAAATAAACAGCTATGTTAAACAATTACGCTTTTTTATTAATTTAATGAATTAGGTTTTCGAAGTGTGTACCACCGTTTTTAGCACAAAGATTTAATTTTAAACGGATTTCATTATTTAGGTTTACAAAAGTGTTCTTTATTTCTTCGGAAGCCGTTCGAATTTTTATTAATAATTCTTCTCCAGAGTTCACTGGTGTTGAGTATTCCTTCCTTATCTTTCAGAGTTCCCCATAGAAAAAAACCAATGGCGTTAAGTCGGGTGACCGGGCGGGCCAGATTAGGACGTTGCTTCCACGGCCAATCCACCTCTCAGGGTATTGTTCGTCTAGCCAATTTACGAACTTCTAGGCTGAAGTGGGTCCGTCGTGCCGGAAGCACATAGTTCTTCGGGTTTCCAAATCCGTACACAAAGTGAATATCCGCTAAATGAATTTTATTTATTACAGTCAATCAAATTTAAAGATGTTATCTTGCGCATATCTTGTGTGACATATGAAATATGTCATTTTATTGACATAAATTTCGTCATTTTCGTCAAACTATCAGCCAGTTATCGTAAAGGTAAATAGTTTGTACTCTCGTGATTGAGAACAGAACAAAATTTCGGTAGTGAAACCTTTTTGTAGGATATCAAACTTAATTAAGTGAAACTGGCTAATAACCATGTAGTTAGTGCGTCTGCGTGTAAAATTAATTGGTGGCTACGTCACGCATAAGGGTGTGTTAGAATTGAGATTTTTTTACTTGTGATTTGTTTTAAATAATTAATATCTCTTAAATTAAGGGTTTTTGGACTATGTGTTATATAACTATACTCTAATTAGGCTCTAAAATCGTTGGTTTAAATCTTTCGGGTTATTAAATCCCGCGGTGTATATAACCCTATTACCCTTTGAATGACCTTTTTCACGTTTTCTACAGCAATGCAGTCGACTGCAGCAATTTTGAAGCGCGACATTGCTACCGACTGCATTACTGTGGTAAATGTCAAAATCGAAGTTCCTGTCTGGATTTTGGCGTCCATTAAAAATAAATAATCAAAGGAGGTCATCGATCAAATGGGCCGGAGGACAAGCCATCGTTAACTGGTAGAGAATGCCTTATGGCATTAAGTCCGCCTCTTGTACTATAAGGTTTTTCTTTTGTGCAATAAAGATTAACCACTTTATTCATAAACTTTACGGGCCTGATTTAGTTCAATTATGTTTATCCCTTACTTACAAATACATAAGTTAAAGTGACAGATAAGGACAAACGATTATTACTATTATTAGCTAATTGAGGTTTGTAGCGCGTTTATGAATAACGGGGGTTAAAGAAATAAAATAAATACAGATGATGACAGTAATTATATACGCATTTTATTACGGAAAAAGATTTAATATTGGGTGTAAATGAAACGGGAATTGGAAATATAAAATAAAATGATATTATATTATTCATTTCCGTAAGTCAAACCATCATCTTTATTAGCATTGACATAACGCTCAACTTCGCACAAACTGTATGGTTTTTCACTAAGGAGTGATATATTCTCTTTACGCTAAACTTTATAACTAACTGCCACAGTCTGTCATAGCCATGTCATAGCCTCATAGCTGACATATGTGACGTATAGGAGATACCGCAATGCATGCATGCATTGCGCGTTTTATAGGAGCTTGGCCTGAGGTGTGTTAAGTAAGCGCGCAACGCATACCGATGAAACTGGGTAAGATAGTCATGGGAGAATTAACGGTCGACCGGATCGCGAACTCTCGGCTGTTGAAGCGGAACAATCGTCTGCCGCGAACATTGAAGTGAGACGGAGATATGGAAGTCGATAAAACGTTCTCTACAGTGAATCAGTACCCGCCATTTAGGGTAATTTAAATAGCTTGGATGATTTAATAATGGTTTTATTCCATACAATATTACATATACGTGGGAGATTTTTTGTTGTTACACTAACATGAGAAAGAGATTTGAGAAAGTGAAAAACAAACCCACTGTCCATTTTCTCGAAGCAACGAAAACATTTTCAAAACAAAAATGGTTAATAGTAATTAAATGGATTAATTTACGTGAGAGATTTTTTTGTAGGATATAGTAAATATACAGCGCTTAATTAACATGTAATTGTTATGTACACATAGTTGTTATTTTTATATAAAAAAATATTTTTAATAAAGAAAATTATTGGGAGCTGGTTTTGGTGTCAAGCTGGGAGAAAATATAAATACATAATGAGTATATGTTTGAGAACTGCATATTAAAAAATCTCGAGTGTCGGATTCATGTTTTGATATATTTTTTTCTATTTTAATAATAGTTTGGATTTATTAAAACCATGTGACATATTTTGTGGAGATTTTTTTTAAATATAGTATTTGCAACATAGGTTATCACATCTCAAAAAATCTCTAGTGTGAGAATTCATGTAGAGCTCTCATACATTATGAACTGTGCTGACCCGACTACAAAGATTAGTAAGTATTTGATTAGTTTAATATATAGGACAAACTAAACGCTATCATAACAGTTTATATATGTATGAGTTTGGAATACTTAAATAAAATGAATAAACTAGGTATGTAGTCACATAATAATAGTGCGAGTGGTTATTGTTATTTGCATTTATTAAACAGTAATTTGAAATTAAATACGTGAAATACATTTGATCGAACCTACTAGAACGGTAAAAGGAAACAAAACGCACCTCAAATAAAACAAAACGAAATGTCAATGACGTCACGTTGGCGACAGTCGCGTTCTCATTATTTTTGTTTCGCAATTTTTAGAATATCTGGGTTATTTTAGCGAACGGTGCACAAAACCAAACGGAAACCGGAATAATCAACGAAAATATGGACAACCAGTACTATTACAAGCTGATGGCGAGTTATCTGTCCAAACGGAACTGCGACGAGTCCTTTATGAGGTACTTCTTTGGGAAAACTTCGACAAAGAAGACGCCCGAGGAATTGGAGCGGGCGGACGAGCGCAAACGGCGGCTGCAGCGGGAACGCTCGCGGCGCTATCGCGCGCTGAAGAACGCGAGACGACAGAACGAGGGAAGCGAAGAGGCGGGTTGGTCGAAGCAGCGCGCGCCGCCTGACGACGAGCCAAGCGACACTGACGAGCCGCCGACGCTGTGCGACCTGTCGTACGAGCCGGGCTCGTCGGACTGCGCGTCGGACGACAACTCGGCGCACTCAGCGGCCAGCGAGCCCGCCGCGGCGCCGCCCGCGCTCAGCCTGCGCGAGCTGCTGGCGCAGCCCAACGCCGAGCTGGACTACCCCACCGTGCACAGCCTCATGTTCCACTGGCTGCAGACGTAACCGCCCCCGCGCTCGCGCCCGCTCCGCTCCACTCGCCACCCTACGTACTGAACACGAAGGAAAAGCGCGGAGTGCGGTGTGACATATCAATGCTTCAATAGTTCACACAAGAAGACCGAGCCGTCCTGTTAATTTTACTTATTAGAGTATATGATAACTTTGTCATTAGCTTTTAGTCGCTCCCGCGCAGCGAGGCGCTGCTCCTGTGGGATTGGATTGTGTCAATTTATCCTGACGGGAGCAGTTTTTTGGTATAATATTATGAGATTTCATGTAATCACCCAAATAATTCTCACTGAATAATATAGTAATTAGAAAATTTGGAGGTCTGGTGAGTGGGAGCAGAATGTTGTGAAGATTGGGACTGGTCGAGTGATGTTGGGTGGTTACGTGAGAAGCACTGCTGGTGCAACTAGATGTAGAATATTCCATTAGACAATAAGTTGTTATAAGTTGCCATATCCTATTACTTAGATACTCAACTATTATATATGATATAGAGAAGTATATAGTTACTATATACCTATAGTTTGTGATATGAATGAATTTACATTTTGTGTGAAATCTACAATGTTAGCTAGTATGGTAATGTTAGGAGGGAGACAGGGCTCCGAGCACATTCCTTGAGCCTGGTTGGTCAAGCTTGAGTCACATTGGCAACAAGTACATATCTTACAACTTCAGTCCATGGACATAGTATTTTATAATGGACAATAATGCATAATATTACTATTGTCTGTACCGTAGTAACTCATCCACAGCTTGTAAGTTTTACTTGTCTCATGTATGCAGCTTTTCTTCATGTGTGATGTTCATATTCACCAATGGCTGCTAAGAGCTAAGTAAAACGTACATGAGGTAGTAGGCATTAGTTTTGGTAGGACATTTTCAGTTAGTGTAGTTTAGGGTCTCCAAACTTATTTTCCCTAAGGGTTACACTGTACTTCCCCTGCTTCCTTTCTGCGGGCCAGAATGGTCCTGGCCCGTGGGCTGTCGTCTGGAGGCCCTAGTAGTGTAGGCTGTTTGCGACTAACCCAGTGCTTGCTCCGATGCATTTAACACACGCTTCTCAGTAGCTCTCTTTAATGATAAGTTAGTTTTGTTTAAGTTTCTCGGTTGCTTTACGGCTAGGCCTGTTAGTATTTATTTCCATTTTGTCAGATAATTTTGTATTTTGTAACTCTTTTTTATTATAATAAGCTCTTAAACCTGCATGCTAGTATACTCGGTTGCATTAACTAGTTTTTTAGCATCTTTAGACGAAGGATTTAAACTGCTGTACTATGATAAAAATATTTGCCTATTGTCACTCAACTCATGGTTCATTTGAGTCTTAAGCTGCACAGATGATATTGTGATATCTAAACGGAGCACAAGAATATGAAACAATACAGAGGAAATATCCTAAAATTGTAATAATCGGATAGACCAGCATACACGACAGTTTGAGCTTAGTTCTAAGTAGGCAGCAGCGCATCTGGAGGGGCCTCTGCGGCAATTTTGTTTTGGTACCTATAGTATAAACAATTTGTGCAAAAATAAATTGTATGTACACTAAAACGGATTTCCTACGTTCCACCTATTTACTACGAGAGGTAACAAACTGGAATTTTTCTCATCTGTTACTGATAAGATTGTCGTAGACTTTGGATTTGGAGGATACGGGAAATTCCGGGAATGTTAAATTCAAATGTTACCACTGGGTATCTGGGGTATCATCATTGATATCAAGTAAGTGCTAATAAGAGCTGGTTTTTATTTACTTTCACTTTCTGTTGTTATCATTTTGCTATATCTATATGTAAGTCAAATGACAATGCAATATTACTGTTGTAGGTCTGGCCGGATTAGAGCCATATAGAGGCCATTTTTGTTTTATTTTTATAGTTAAGCTGCTGGTAAAAGCCGCGGTCGGCCGCCAGGCGACGCTAGTTGCCTTCACGAATATTATAGTTTGTATCAATCTAACATGTAGGTACTGTAAGGTAGTGCCATATTAAAGAGCTTCCTATTTTTAATCAGGTCTTTTATTTATTCAACTTTTAATACGTTCGTTTTTAGGATAGATTCTTGACTATGGTCTGTGGTCACCCATTCACGTAGCGATGACCATGTTCTGTGTTGTGAAAAACCGTGTAGAGGCCAAGTAGAGGCGGGAAAACAAAATTTAAACAAAAAGCATTTTCGTTTGGGACAATATTTATTCAATTACATATATTACTCATTTAAATATCTACTCTAAAATTGTACACTGGTAACATATATATAGCTATTTTAGTTTTACATTTACAAAATGTATATCTTGAAAGTTATATCGATTTACTTTAAAATACACTTGAATTTAACTTTCACACCAGATAATCATCATTGATGTGGTAATAACTACACTTAACATTAATTATCATCAACATTTAATATAGTTAGGTACAGTACGAATAAATTGATAAAATCGCAGAATATAGTTAGAAAATGCTACATTTAGAATGTAAAGTTTTGCAGGCAGTATGTATTAGTATTCTACATAGGTAGGTATAGCAACACTTTACCTTTCATAGCTCTTATTACTCTTTTTAATAAGGTCTACGAATGATTAGTCGCGTCGACTATTTGTATGATGCAATCGTCACCCACACAGGTGCCAGGTGCGCCCAATGTCGACCACATCCATCTATAACATATCGGATTTGCACTTTATGTGGGCTTGGTATGCATAATTTAGTACCTAATGTACAGGGTGGGCTGAAATAATCGACCAATTTAAATAAAAATAAATAATTCTCTTACACAAATCGCGCGAGTATCGACCTAGTCCCATAGTAAGCTAAATAAAGCTTGTATTCTGGGTACTAAGTAGACGCCGATATCACTACACCTTATAAAACAAAGTCCCCCGCCGCGTCTGTCTGTTTTTGTGTATGTATGTTCGCAATACTCAATAACTACTGAACGGATTTTCATGCGGTTTTCACCTATGAATAGAGTCATTCTTGAGGAAGGTTTAGGTGTAGGTATAATTTGTTATGGTTTTGTGTAAGCCGGGCGGGGTCGCTAGTACGTCCTAGTACATAATAAATAGATATTGATAAATACTTTAATACATACAAAACATCCATAACTCAGGAACAAATACCTATATGTGATAAGAACACAAATAAATGCCCTTACCAGGAATCGAACCCGGGACCTCCTTCATAGGCAGAGTCACGAACCGACTAGGCTGAGGTCGTTAAAATTTAAAACCATAGATCTCGATATCTTTAATATAACAACTTTTAATCAAAATATCGTTACGTCGGTTATTAGGGCCTTTATACGCATTAGGGCACAGCCTGTAGACATTCGACTTAGTTGTTTGAATTTGAGTAACGAACAAAGTACTTGTTTCTAAAAAAGTTTTACATCATATAATGGCACCCTTTTTCGTAACTATTTATAAATGCTGAGAAGGTAACTTTTGCTATCTTTCGTATCTAGTATTTTATATTACATACGAATAACCTGTGGCCTATTCGAGGTATCAAACTGGCGGGTAATATAACCTAGCAAATGTCCACTCAATCATGTTTATAAAATCAACCAGTCATGTGCTAGTCACGCCACACCTAACACTTTTACGACTCGAATTGGCCCCTATTGGCGTTATTACGATATCTTGCCGAGCTCATCACTACATCAAACCAGTATTAATTTGAGCTCTGATTATGAATGGATTCCATTCATTTATAATGAATGAATTCTATTAATAATGTATCCATGCAATTGGCAGCTTGCTGTACCTAACACTGGTCAGTCTGATGCCCTGTCAGCGTATGGAATAACGTGCACTTCTATTAGTGATTTGTGGGAGTCCATTCATTTGCCACTCGCAATAGCATGAGCAGAACCAAATAGTAAACAATAAACATGTTGTTTGCACATCACAGCCTCAATACTCCCCGCTCCCGCTACGCGGTAAGTCATGCATTACATCCCTGTGCATTTCATCACAACAGTTACAGCCTTACAGCAGTTCAGTTTCCAAGAATAGGGTAACCTGTTTTAAAGTGGGTCTTATTGTATTGCCGGCCATTGCCGATTTCACGACAGGTTACCCTATTTACGTAAGGTCGGTTGGGGCAAGGGCCACTCGATGCGATCTCTTTTCTAAGCAAAGCCAATACGCCACTTACCTCGCGTAGTCGCTTGCCCAAACTGACCTTACATTACATTGATTATCAAATCTAACATATGTATATAAAAAAACTACTAATAAATTGTTAAAATAATTACATAACATTCTTATAATTTCTCTAGTTAATTATAGACGATTAACATAACGCTGGCGGCGATGCGCGTCGCGCGCGCGCTCGCGCGGAAACCTTGCAGTAAACGGAACAGTACTCGTAAGGCCGGCATTCTGTTTTTTTCGTCGTAAAAGTTAATAAGTCCGCACAATGCTCACGCCGCGCTCGCCCGCCGCGACCCGCGCGCCCACGCGGCCCGCGGCACTCCGCCATGAAGTCCAGCGCGATGTACAAGATCACCTACGTGGCTAGGAAGAAACAGGTATTAAGTCAGAGGACCGTCCTGCGCGCGGCGGACGGCGGACACGAGCGGCAGAGCCTTCAGCCCACAGACATTGGAGTAATCATCAGCGTCGAGCGAGTAAACCATAGCCCCGCGCAGCCCCAATCGCCCTGCTAACTCAGCTTTCCTTGCTACACTTTCTTCATCATCATATGACAGCCACTCCGTACCGCGGTGCGCGTATGGTACCGCCGCGGCAACATCCCGCGATTGCTTCCCGCCCGGATGTTTCACAAACTGACACACATCCGGATATGACACAAATCCACCAGCACCTAAGCTGCCTGGCCCCGCTGCCGGACTACCTGGCAATGTGTTACCTGGATTTACCAGCTGAAATGAGTGCCCATATGTAGGAATCCCTACTACAAGCTTTTCCGGTTTTAGCCCTTTAGCGAGGTACATGTGCATTGTGTAGTTTACATTCAGTGTGGAAAGAAACAACCGCTGCCCCGGTTCGGAATACAGCGGGGAGTTGAAGCCAGTGAATGGAGTCATTTTAGTGTAGAAATGAAAATCGTAAGTCATAACATTCACAAAGTCAGTGTACAAGTTTAGTTGATCATAATCATATGATGCATCGGCTATGGTTTCCTCTGCCACAACAGCGACTGTCAGTAAGTAATCTCGTTTTTCTCTAAGGTACTCTGTTCGGATCTCCCGAAGCAGCTGGGAGAAGTGTTGTCGCTGACGGTTGCCGGTTGGGAATTCCCAGTCCAGATCTATTCCGTCTAAGGTATAGTTATGGAGGAGGCTTTTGATGGATCTAATGAATTGCTTGCGAGAGGCGTGATTGATCACCATGTCAGCGAAACCGTTCTCTCCGGCGCCTCCTACAGACACAAGCACCTTCAGGTAAGGGTTCGACTTTTTAAGCAACACTACTTGACGTATGGCGGCCAACTGCGGCGGGTCCAAGTGCAAGGTTTTATTGCGCACACGGGCGAAAGCAACATTGATATGTGTGCACAAGTGTGGTGGTATGTCTCTGGGCTGTAGCGAGCGCGCGTCGCGGGGCGTGTTGTAGTAGCAGACGAGCGCGGCCGCGGGCGCCGGCCGTGGCGGCGGCACCAGCAGGCAGAACGACAGCGTGGCGCCCACGAACACCATGAGGCACGCGGCCCAGCGCAGCGCCCGCGCGTGCGTCACCAACCTGCTCTCCACCTTCAGCAGCTCGACGAGGTCTCCCTCGTCCAGGTTGCTATCAATGTCCTTCTCCATATTAGAAAACTAAATGCTTTAAGGGAATGTTATCGTCGCCATATGGGCGTGCGGTCCAATTATTATGTAAACAAAAAAATATTGATAACGTTTTACGCACTGTGTATAGAGATAAAACAACAAAAACTAACATTCAATTATACAATATTAATGACGTCATGAGACGTAGTTGAGTTCATTTCATTTTACGTATGATTTGCTAAAACGTCACCGTCGTCCTAATACGTCATATTTTAACAATTTCAACACTTCATAAATATTAATTCATATTAATAGATTATTAATAAAGTAAATGCTCATTAAAAGTACCACAAGTGAAATAAGAAATCGATTCCATTGTGTAAATAATAAAATATAACGCAATAGATAGATTGTGCAATGCATGAACTGCGTGGGATGAACCGTAACTGACGTTTACGAGGGTCGTCGTATGGTCGTCGTAATATGTTAACCTTGTTTTGATTTCTCCATAATTGATATTCGCTTTAACCCTGATCAGCCATATACGCATAACGATTACTTTGATAAAGTTTAAGTACTTAAATTATATGCTTCATCATGCATATAATAAAATCATAAAATACAAGTGATTTGCGGAAAGGCTAGCTACATTTCTAAATGTACCTTTGTTGTCAACGTCAACATGATAATGTCACCTTGACATATGACATGTATTGTATGCGATGGGAACGTGACGGAATTGATAGCAATAATTATGTCGTTCTTAATTTATTTTACTGTTAACTATGTAAATTGAATTATCGCTAGTATCCATTAGACGTTATGCACGTGTGTATCGTGCAGCGCGGGCTGTAGCGATGGACGACGGGGGTATGAACCACTACGAGCAACAGCTGTACACAGTGTTCAAAACGTTCGACGTAGATAACGCGGAGGCGCTGGACCGCGCGGCCGTGCTGCAGCTGTGTGACGCGTTGCAGCTCGAGGGCCGCGGCGCCGCGCTGGTGGAGTCGCTGTTCGAGCGCCGCGCCGAGCGCGTCACCTTCGCCACCTTCCGCAACGGGCTGCTCGGCGTGCTCGGCGCCGAGCCCGCGCCCGAGCCCAGCGACGACGACTCCTCCGGCCGCGAGGTCGCGCCCAGGTTCGTGTTCGGCTCCAAGAAATACGGGCGCCGCTCGCGGCCAGCCCGCGCCGACGAGGCCGCCGCCGTGCCGCGCGCCGCCTCCGCCTCGCGCCTCGACGCCGACGCCGGCGCACGGCCTCGCATGCGCTACAAGCGCAGCGCCTCCGCCATGGAGGCCCGCACTCCTCCGCCGGACCTCCTCGACCACGAGCGGCGCATAGACCGCGCGCAGGCCGCCGCGCTGTGCCGCGACCTTCACATGGACGCGATCGATCCGCGTCTCGTAGACCGCATCTTCGACGCCGCGCCCGCGGAAGAGACGACCGTCGGCGAATTCTTTGACCGGCTTAACGCGGCTCTGACGCCGCTAGCTGCAGGCGAGGGTACTGCACCACCTGCTATACCGCCACCAGACCCACCTGACGGAGAAGACGACGCGGAGGGCGCGTTGACAGGCGAGGCGGTCGCCGAGGCCTGGGAGCGCGCTGGCGTGCGCCGTCCACGCCGTCTGTTGGCCGAGCTCGGCTTCACCGCCACTACCTTGAGTCCTGCCGAGTTAGAACGCGCGTTGGATGACGAACTACGGGCGCTCCCGGCGCGTGAGGACCGCGATGCGCGGCCGCTGCTACAGCAAGCGGCGCTGGCCCTCAGCCGCCTCCGACGCACTAGCGCTCGCGCGCGCGCCGCCGCCGCCGTCGCGGAGCGCGACAAACTCCGCGCCGACCTCGCCGAGGCCAACCGACGCGCGCAGCTCCTTGCCCAAGACGTAGACGAGAATCACGCTCGGTTAGAAGCCGAACGGCAGACGGCGCTTCGCCTGATAGAAGCGCGGCACGCGGAGACCACGCGCGCCGTCAGCAACGAGGCAGCCGCGGAGCGCGAGCGAGCCGCGACGATACGCGCCGAACTGGAAGCCGAAGTGGCACGACGTGGAGATTTGGAGGCGAAGCTGCGTGCCGAGCTAACGACGCTGCGGCTGCGATCAGAACAGCTGGAGCGACGTGTGAGCGCAGCGGAAGAACGGGCTACGGCAGCAGAACGCGAGCAAGCGCGAACTGAAGAGGAAGCACGCGAAGCAGCAGCGCAGGCCGGGCGCGAGGTGGAAGAGCGTCGCGTAGCCAGCGAGGCGCTGGAGCGACAAGTGCTGGAGCTGCGCGAGGAGTGCTCGCTGCTGCGGGACCGCGCGGACGAGCTGCAGGCCGGGCTCGAGGCGCGCCGCGGCGCCGCGCCGCCGCCCGCCGCCGCCACCTCGTGGCGCGACGAGGCCGAGCTCGCCGCCGACGCCGCTGCCGCGCTCGACAGGATCGAAGTAAGCATCGACTACAGAAGCACCGACCCTGGCCTGGCGACAACTCCTCACGATCCCGTACTTTCCGCTCTTCTGGCTTTTGATGAAATCCTAAAAACTTCCAAGCGTTACGTGAATAATTGAATATAAACCGCGTTTAGATAGTTTAAACATTATTCTAAAAGTTGATATGAAGCGAAGTCCCGAAAAATATGAGTAATATCACTTTCTAATAATCAAAATAAATTATATGAAAAATCATAGAATTTCCGTATTCCCTATTAGGTCTGACTCGTATCACTCGTATCGTATTATGATTAAAACTCGCGGATAACTACAGTCGTACGTAGGTATACGTATGTATGTACCGCGTCATATAACTGATACAAGGAAACTCCCTTTATTAGTACTTACATTAACGTCATTAAAAACTGTACTAAGAATAGTGAACAAGTGCCAAGGGAAATTAAAAGTATTCAACACATTCGTAGTAATCGTAGACAAATCGATTAACTCTCCGCGAAAAGTCCGATGCGTATCTGTTTGTCATCTGACATCTCATCCTTCCATCCCATCCCATTCTCACCGCATGTTCTGTCACTCACAAGCACTCTTAGTGCCACTTGCACCATTCCACTAACCCGGGGTTAACCGGTTAAACCTGGAGTTACCATGGTTACCAGTACAATTTGACATTGGGTTAACGGTTTAACCGCTTAACCCCGGGTTAGTGGGATGGTGCAAGTGGCCTTAAAGTGATCTAATTTTAATCTACTAACAGCAACACTTAATCGACCATTGATAGACCTAATGTCTTTGTAATAAGGTTTAAAGATTGCCAGTTAACTCCTTAATGAAAATACGATAAGTAAATACGGTACGATAGTCTATTAGGGATGTAAATAAAAAAAATACGTCAATTGGTCATTTAGCCAATGAGGTAACACATTTGTCTATTGGGGGAACATATGGGGAATATGTTTTTTGTTTACATTGTCGTTAGATCCATGTGGAACACATTGTAATTGCAAATCTTAAACGTTTTCAGGACTGCGATTCGTCGCCGCCCAGCATCGAGCGCCTAGTCTTCCAAACAGACGCCGCCCGCCGCCTCCGATCAATCGCCGACTCGTTATCACCCGAGTGCGCGCGCTGCGAGGCCGCAGCGGCGGCGTTGCGGGAGTTGAGCGACTCGCCGCCGGCGCGGGGGTTATGTGAAGCGACGGCGGCGCGGGGGTCAAGTGAAGCGTCAGCGGCGCCACGGTTAAGTGAAGCGTCAGCGGCGCCACGGTTAAGTGAAGCGTCAGCGGCGCCACGGTTAAGTGAAGCGGCGACGGCGCGGGGGTTAAGTGATTCAGTTGAAGCCGCTGTGCAGACAGAGGAAAGTGATGACGGGAAACGCATTGAACAGCTCCAGAAGAAACACGAGGCGGAGAAAAGTGACTTGAATAATTTGATCGCGTGAGTATACTCCTTACTTTATTAACCGTCGTCTCTTGAAAATTTATGAAGTGCAAATTTGCACCATCTAGTCATAGAAGTTGTTGTGAAGATCGGTGCAAATTATATTTCGTCAACCATACATAATAGGTACATATATATATGCAAAGTAAATACGCTAAGCACGAAGAATTACGTACATTGACCCGCCGTTTTCTATTTCTATCCCATTCGCGTAATAATTACATATATTGCTTTCCGGTCCATGATGCCGGCGGTCAATGCCACTGTGCGAGCTGGACAGCAATATAATTTATGCGCGTGCGATTGAGATAGGAAATATCGTGTACTAAATTCTTCGTGCTTATTGGCGTCCTTACTTTATAAGGATGTCAGTTTGCATTTATGGATGGGTGTACGATTAGAGTATTTTAAGATCGGGACGTTTAAAATACACTGCCTTTGGGGTTGTTCTAATAAGCACAATTTTGAGCATGGTATCCGTGTAGGACTAGATTCGACTTTACCAGCTACAAGTACCGCACACGGTACTGGAATCGTCAGTTTTATATTGCTGATGTTAAATATAAAAGTGTTTCCTTCCGCTGCGTAGCACGCGAGTAACGTTATGCAATGACATTTGTTGCTTACTTACTGTGCGACGTCACGCGATCTAAATAGGTCGCAACGTGAGCAAAAACACCCACGACTATGTATTACCTGCACCGGAATGATTACCTAAGGAGTTTATATGCCACCTTCAATCTGATTCAACTAACTAGTAACAATCTTTAACTATTTACTAACATATTATATTCAGAGATGCGAAAAATACTTTATAAAAAGTATTTAAATACAAAATACAAATACTTCCTTGATAATACTATTTCAAATGCAAAATACAAAATAGTTTTTGAATTTGTATTTAAATACAAAATACGAAATAGGTATTTTCAAAATACTTTTTTAAAATACAAATACTTTTCAATAAAAGGTATTCTGAGTAGTGAATACCTAGTCTGAATTAAGAAGTATTACTCGGAATTTCCGAGTTGAAAAGACTCTCTTTATTCTTTGAAGTCAATCCCATATCTAAAGTGCAAATTTCTAGTTGCTCATATTAACCGGTAGGATGTAGGTATGAATGATGTTTTATATCGGCCAACTTTTAAAAGCATTACTTTGTAATGTTTCACAGCTAGTATAATGCCTCTCGTTAGTGTGATGAAAACGTCTCGATTGTGTTTCACCAGGGCAGAAAAGTTTGTTCTCCTCTCGTGCCTTGAAACCCTCCCAACACTCAAGATTACACTTTATGTGCGACGTTACTAAACAGATTCAACAGTTCCATGTTAAAAGAATGAGAGAGTTGCCAGGATTGTAACATCAGAAGAGATTGTAACTCCTACCTACATTACCTACCTACTATAAAGTATTTTGTATTTTGAAAATAGAAAATAGGTCCCAAAACTATTTCAAATAAAATACAAAATAGTTTTCTTCAAAAGGTATTTAAATACAAAATACAAAATAGGTATTTTGCATTTTGTATTTGCATTTTAAATACAAGTATTTCAAATAAGTCACATCTCTGATTATATTATTATATAATCGTCAATAGTCGTATGCATCCTGCATGGCCGAGTTTCTTGCACCGGTATGTATTTTCTCGGATTACGGTCAGAGTTGTAAAAATCTGTGGTAGTTTTACTTTTGCATACCTACATGCTTTAATTGTATTATTTGTCTAATGTCATTGAATCGAAAAACGTCCCTTTATTATTTACGAATTTGGTCACTTTTTGGATTTTTGATTCGGTACCTACCACCGGAAAGATATTTTTTTCAAAAACGTCGACTCGCTTACTCGGTAAACTGATTATTGGATTTATTGGATATAAAATTATAGCTTATCGAAATGGACAATTCGCAGACGAATGGCATATTTTACAAAAGGGACATTCTACGAAAGAGACTTTAAACAGGGGTCCTCATGCATAATTTTATTGTATAAGCATGTTAGTCTACAAGGTATTCCTAATATGGCCTCGTGACTGAGTCAAATTTTAAATAAATAAAACTAGCGAACTGACAAGCTATGTCTCGCAATTTCATCAAACGACTTGAGAAAAATAGATGATCATTCAAATATATCAAATATCAACATTTATTCAGCAAATAGGCCACAAGGGCACTTTTACACGTCAATATGGAATTTACATACAGCAAAAAAAACACATCAATAATTATAAAATACAACTAAGCCGTAAATATCAAATCAAACTAACATAGAGATGTATAAAGCCTCTAAATGTCGAATTATAAAAAACGCAATAACAATAGTATTGAAAAAAACACATACAAAAACTATAATCTAAAATTATTTAGAGATGTAAATGTCTCTAAGTGTCATCATAACTAAAAGATTACAATATATAGTAGTTAATCAAATTATCCTTAGAGATGTATAGGGTCTCTATCAAATATTGTTTTTGTTCCAGCGAGCTAGAAGCCAGCATGGAGGCTCTCCGCGAGGAGTACGAGCGCTGCGAGGAGTACTGGGCCGGCAAGCTGGCGGACGAGCGCTCGGCGGCGGCGGCCGAGGCGGCGGCGGGCGACGCGCGCCTGGGCGAGCTGCTGGCGCGCGTGGCGGAGTACGAGGCGCAGTTCCGGCCGCGGCTGCCGGCGCTGCTCGAGAGCGCGCTGGAGCCGCAGTACGAGCAGCTGGCGCGGGTACGGACGAGTAGCGAGCACACGATTGAGAGCCAACGGGAGTGGTCATTTCTCCATACAAACGTACTCGACCGTTTCCTCCGTGGGTTTTGAAGCTAGAGCGATGATTTTTTTAACACAGATTAATATTATCGATATCTGTGTCGGACCGTTTTGCTTTTTTTGATATTTTTGTTTTTTAAGGCGCTCGAGCCCTTCAAAAATGGCCAAAGTGGCCTAATTGACTATGCCGCAATGAGAGGCGCGCTATTCAAAACTTATATCGATTAGCCAAAAAAGCAAAACGGTCCGACACAGATAATGTCATAATCATTTAGATTTCCAAATTTGGTTACGATTGATTAAGTTTTGGAGGACGAAACGGTCGAGTACGAAACCTCGATTTTTGAGATTTTTACGCAGGATTTGTCGCCTTGTCCTTATCGCACTAGTTTTAGGAGCCGCTTCCGTTAGCGAGACGGGTATATTTACCTAAAATATTTAAATCTCAGCTCCTGTTGGCTCTTAAACTTGCTGCTGATTTTGTCGTTAGATGAATGCGCTAACATACGACAAAAATGGAACTTGGTCTTAAAAATGCACATGGCGAGACAATGATAATGATGATGATGAAAACAAACAACACAAGTCAGATCTTGTTTACCTACATGTGTGTTTTTCTTTTGGTGTAGGTGAAAACAAGTCTCGTTGGCTTTACCGACACAATGTTTAAATTAAACCCGTCATTTTATAATCCTGCCGTGTGTTTCCAGGAGTTCGAGACGTTTAAAATAGAGGCGGCGCGGGCGCTGGCGGCGGCGCGCGCCGACGCCGACGAAACGCGCGAGGAGCTAGAAAAGGCGAGGACGGCGCCTCCGCCCCCTTGTAGCTGTCGACAGGTAACTCTTATGGCTGTGGTTATGCTCGAGTCCTTATATCCCCCTCGTAGGCAGTTTAATCAAAGTGGAAGCGCGCCGACGCTATTAAAACGCGCCAGGAGTTAGAAAAGATTCGTTGCTACGATCAGGGATCGGATACCGGTATTTTTTGTATGGGAACGGAAACGGTATTTTTTCGTTCTTTGCTAATTACTTCATTTCTAATTGGGCCATCTAATAATACGAAGTCGTTACCTAAAAACACAACTGAGTGCTACATTTCAAGTATAAAATAATTCGAAAAATATGGTTATTTCTATGTTTTTGCAAAAAACCGGTTCCGATCCCTGGCTACGATCATTAGTCAGAGAGAACTTAAACTTACGACGAGGTCAAAGGTTTTTACTGCTGGCCACGGCACGGGTTTCTGAGATTTGGAGGACTAAGCGAGCTTGGCAGCCGAGTAAAAAAATAACAAATAAATTAATATGACATTTGATAGGATTGGCAGGAAAGCCTATACTGAAGCTATCTGTCGGCTTCGATCGGCCAATCTTATTAAATAAATAAAAAAGCGGCCAAGTGCGAGTCGGACTCGCCCATGAAGGGTTTCTCTTATTTTAGACGTTACAGGGGGGGGGACACATTTTACCACTTTGGAAGTGTCTCTCGCGCAAACTATTCAGTTTAGAAAAAAAATATATTAGAAACCTCAATATCATTTTTGAAGACCTATCCAAGATGGGGTATGGGTTTGATGAAAAATTTTTTTTTGTTTTTCACTTCTAAGTATAGGGAACCCCCAAAATTTATTGTTTTTTTTCTATTTTTGTGTGAAAATCTTAATGCGGTTCACAGAATACATCTACTTACCAAGTTTCAACAGTATAGTTCTTATAGTTTCGGAAAAAAGTGGCTGTGACATACGGACGGACAGACAGACATGACGAATCCATAAGGGTTTCGTTTTTGCCATTTGGCTACGGAACCCTAAAAATCGGTCAGGTCAAGTGCGAGTCGGACTCGCTCACGTAGGGTTCCGTATAAATTTAATAACTTATTTTTATGTGAGCCTATAATGCTTTGGTTTCCTCTGATAGCGGTGCCGTCATATAGCGGCCGTCTCCATACAAATACTACGACATCCATATTTAGCCGTATTATTTAGTATGGAGACGGCCGTTATATGACGGCACCGCTATCCTAGGAAAACCGATCTTAAGGGCTTCGCTTTTGTTTTCGTTGTACGGATTTAGGTAGGTACACGGCGAGTGACTCGCCCGCGTAAAGGACTGACGGCTACCATTTCTGTTTCCAGAGAGCTCCGCTCGCGGCGCGGCCCGCCTCCGACGGCGACCGGCGTTTAGCGGATCCGCGTCCGCCGGGTGAGTTCACTACAAATTACAAACGTTTAGAATAGTATTTTATGCAACCGTTGTTTAAGAGGGGTCAAAAAAGGCGAGTGGCGTGAGTAACAATGGTTTATGGTTTAAGACATTTATTCTCATAAGAATATACATTATTCACTTAAAATGAGAATTAAAATTTAACTTAATGCTATACATATTATTATGTTTTTGCATCTCAAGGAAACACCAGTAAATTAGCATAGTTATTATGTGTATAGGATTAAGGTTGCTATTCGTAGCGTACCCTCGACCGTGCGATGCAAAAACTGTAAATACAATATTAACTAATACTAAGAGTGGGTAGCGTAACAACAACATGCATAACTCTGCGAGTGCAGTAACTTATAATTAATAATTGTATCAATCAATTATCATGCTTTTAATCTAAAAGTACATATGTTATAAGCAATTGCGTGTTTCATTTTTTTTTTATGTTAGATGTAATAGTAAAAACGGTTATGTATTTGAAAATATTCGTTAAACTAATAGACTGTGTTTTATATATATATATATATATATATATATATATTATTTGCAACTGTGGTATTTATGTAACTACTTATTTAAGCGAAATATTTTCAACTACATACCGTTTAAGTTTCTTTTTGAATATGTTGATCGAAGGACTATTTTTTATCGCCGGCGTCAGTTTGTTGTACAATTTTGCACCTTCGTTTAAAAAACTTCGTTTGCCGTAATTTGTTCTGTGAAAGTGTAACTTTAAACTATGCTTATTTCGAAGATTATAATCAGTCTGCTTACATGTGAATGAAAGTTTCGTATGCAGTTTTTTGAGGCGAAGCCGAAAATTGTTAATAAAGACGCCACGAGTATTTTTTGACTCAGTTAAACAACGTTGCATACAATACTTTTTCTACGACCAAACACTTACTTTGAAATAAAATTGTTAACAAATATTTTTCATGTCATCTAGTTGACTTCTACCTACGGTATCTACCTGTTTTTAGTGATTCTTGTGCTATTACTGATATTTCTTCAGGCGTAGACACTAAGTTTTTGTCTTCATCCATTTTAACTTGAAAGACACACTGTTTTTTAACACAAAAGTTAAGTTTTGATTCGACAGGCACAATAGTATTCATATTCAAGATTCACAATATTCAAGAAGTAGCAAAGAATGGAGGGTACGAGCGGGAAAAGACTGAATGAAATTAAAAAAAAAACATGTCTATGGTTCACTTATTTGTCAGATATGACATTCACACCCATAAGCGAGAGCGAGAAAGATATATTTCTTTCTCGTTCTCACTTATGGGTGCGACGAACCAAGGTCGCGTTGCGGTACGACAGTGTGCTATGACTATAAGGTTGGCAACAATGTATTTTTTAAGTGGCCATTACACGAAGTATTGTAAAAGAGCCAAAAAGATACTGCGTGTATGCACAAATGCTTTTTTAGGGAATAGACTAAAGACTTGTCTTGACAACTTTAAGACAGGGTTTTAAAGATGTGTGCACGACCCTTTAAATGACAAATAAAAGTACGGGAGTAGAAAAACAATTTAAACAATTTGAACTAAAAATATTTAGTAGGGGAGGGCATCCGTTTGGACTATGATGTTATTTATCGTGATGTACTCCAGCGTCAGGTGACATGGCGCGGCGCAGCGTGTCGGCGGGTGCGCTGGCGCACGTCACGCCTCACGGCGGCGGGGTTCATGCCGGCGGCGGCGGGGTTCATGCCGGCGGCGGGGTTCACGCCGGCGGCGGGGACGCGAGCGACGCGCCGGCCGCGCACGACTCCGGGACCGCACGGGGGCCGCAGCCCCACCCGCCGGTGAGTTCTTATACAGGGTGGAAAATATTTAGAACGATCGAAATATACGGAGAGGTTTCGTGACGTCAGATTATACTTCGAGGGGGGCGGACCCGAGGGTCGCCCGGAACGAGCATAAAATCGCGAAACGATATCCGTCTCATACGTTTCGGTGAATAGGCTACATGACTAATTTTCATTTATGGTATCAATCGATCGGGTTTGTTTTTAGGATCAAATATCTATATGGGGCCCATTGCACAAAAGTCAGAAATTGTAGTCAAAGGTCGACAGTCGTCCCACTTCACTCGCGAAACGCCCTATACAAAACGATAAGGGAACGTGACGTCAAGGTCTCCGGGAGCCCGTCTTGTAGTATGGAGTGGTATGGATAAAACGAGAAAATTGCGTTTTTGTCGGTTAAATATTGCGTTTATGTATATAGACGTTATACAATTTTTTTTTTTTGATGAAATGTAAGGAATCGAATGGTACCTTTACTGTTATCGTTTTCGGAAGTTGAAAAAAAACATAAATTTTGAAACTTTCAGGTCCCGTATTTTTGTAGTTTTTCAATATTTTGTTTTAATATCCACATTATTGTGGTAAATAGCTCGTTCGCTATCTATTTTACTAGATTTTGTTATAGAATTCAATACGTGTCGTCATCCCTATTATACAGGGTAACGGGAGCAATAAATTAAACTAAAGGCTGTACTCCTCAAACCGACCAAGATTTGTTCAGTAACTTTTAAAAATAATGAATCCTTTAGATTTCCTCTTTTTCATACAAAATAAATATTGCCTTCAATGTATGCTGACATCAGTGTATTTGACGTCGCTTGTCACGCTATAAACATAACAAAACTTGCAATACATTGCGTCTCAGAATAAACTTTAAAGTGTAATAAAAATCAAAACATGAGTTATTTTCAAAAGTTGCTGAACAGATGTCGGTCAGTTTGGGGAGTACAGCCTACAGTTTAATTTATTGCTGCTGTTACAGGAAGCACTCTGTATATGTAATAAAAACGTGTTTTGTCCCTCGCAGGGGTCGTGCTCGTGCTCTTGCGCGGCGCTGGCGGCGGCGTGGCGGCGCGCGGCGGGCTCGGGCGCGGGGCTGCGCGCGCGCGCCGCGCACGCCGAGCGCGCCGCCGCGCGCCTGCTGGCGCGCCTGCACGCCGCCGACGCGCTCGTCGCCGACCTGTACCGCGAGAACTGCCAGCTGCAGCACCACCGCCGCCCCGAGCCGCGCCTCCTGTGACGGGGGCAGGGGGGGGTCACTCCGCAGTTTAGGTACGTTTGGCCGGCGCGCCCAGCGGACAGGCGTATGGCAGTAGGGATGGGCGAAATGTGTCAGTAGAAAGAAAAGAGTGATATATATCTTTCTGTCACTGGGATATGTATCACTCTTTTATATCTTTATATCCGCAGTTGTCCCGCTCGCAACTGTATCAGCACTTGCTGACTACGCGGCATCTTATCAGTGAGAGAGAGAGAGAGAGAGTAGTAGTAGTAGTAGCGAGCGAGAAAGACTATAGTTACTGTATCTACTTCTCGCGGAATATATAGCGCATGACGCGTCCGAACTCGCCCGAACGACCGCTGTCGCTCGTTCGTGTTACTTCGGTCAACGCGCGACCGAGACATCGCTTATCGCTTTAGTAAATTGTTGCTGAGGGAGTGAGAGCTGTACGGATATACTGATACATTCGGATTCGTAAAGACAAGAAGAGTGATTCATGAAAAGAGAAAGATATATATATTTTTTATCTATCACTCCTGAGTTACCCATCTCTATATGGCAGTGGGCCGCCGCTCTTGCGCACGATAGTCGTGTCGCGCGGCGCTCGCGCAAAATTAAAAATATACAACGGCTTCGAAACTCACTTCCGTGAGATTCGGGCATACCATCTCCGGATAAAACATGTACGTTTACATAATCAACGTTTGTAATTCCTACATATTTATCTTAAAAATAATAAATCGGTGGGTATAGGTATAAAAACTTGTCGAGTGATAATCCCGTGCCGACACTCACAGCTCGGTCATAAAACTGCGGCGCGCAAAGGAGATTCACGGTTTGTGCGCGGTTGTAAGTTTCAATTTTGCTCGCGGGCGGCGATATAGGTGTAATTTTATACCTGATCTGACTTTTGTGAAGGAGTGAATTTTCTGTACGGTAGTACTATTAGTTATTCTGTGACGATACCACCCGGGGCGATATAGGAGAAAACGATCGGCGCGCCCGCGAGCCCCCGGAGCGCCCCGAGCGAAGCGGGGACACGCGGCCCGCCCAGCCCGGCCCCGGCGGGGCTCCGGGGGCCTCCGCTCGGACGACCGACCCCCGACGTAAATAAAAAAAAAACCGGCCAAGTGCGAGTCGGACTCGCGCACGGAGGGTTCCGCACCATCAACAAAAACCCCCCGTCGCCCGCCCCGGCGACCCCCCCCCCCCCCAGCTCCGGCCGGACGTGCGATTAAGGCCCACTTGCACCATCCCACAAACCCGGGGTTAAGCGATTAAACCGTTAAACAAGTGTCAAATTGTACTGGTAACCATGGTAACTCCAGGTTTAACCGGTTAACCCCGGGTTAGTGAAATGATGCAAGTGGGCCTTAAATAGACGTCCGGGAACGTAAAATTTTCTTCGATCGTCGTACATTTTTCCGTTTACGTACGCCTCGACGATTCACCCGAGTCATAGAGAAAAAATACAGAGCGCTCACTCGATACATCAGTTTCGGTACCAAAAAGACTATTAATATCTGACATCGAGTAGCGAAACTATCGGTACCGCTACTTGACAATAGATGTAGCCACCTACCGAAAAGTCTTATACTGTTGAGATAAAACTTTCCGGTCGGTGCTACATCTATTGTCAAGTAGCAGTACTGATAGTTCCGTCACTCGATGCTAGATGTAGTCACTGAAATTAATAGTCTGAACTGATGTTGATGATGAGTGAGCACTCTATGTATTTTTTTCTCTATGCCCGAGTGTAGTTCTTTCCTCGACCCCGCTCGGGTCCCCGTCTCCGGTGCGGAGAGATTACGGTCGTCGAAAACTACAGTAAATATGTAATTTAAATTGAAGTTATTTTTTTGTATTTCGTTGCCGCATTCCACTAGACGAGATCGAGTTCTATAATGTCTCGTTTGAGATGAAAAAAATGTGATCTCGAATATTATGAATATGATTATGTGACTTCGTTCCGAATTAGAATAATAAATCGATCCCGCGTCGACTGTATGTGAGGGCGACTAAAATTATGCCACACTTACTTATATTAATTGATTGTTGACGAGACCTTTGAAAGTTTTACGGTTCATATTTTATTTACAAATCGACAATTGAACAAAAATTTGTAAATAATACAAATGTAGTTTAAATGACGTTCATAAATTGACTGAAGAAAATTAAGGAACCGCTTATTATACTTATTAGGAATTACATAACTATATATATAAATATAGATATGTATATACTTATACTTAAACTCGTTAGGTATACCTATACGTCCTATACTGTCAAAAAATTTAATTTCAGTAACGTTTCGTACCTTGTCACAGTGACAATCCATTTTGAAAGTCGCTAGGGACCTTGTACTATTGTCACTGCGACAAGGTACGAAATGCACCTGGAAAAAAATCCTTGACCGTACAAAACTTCCATATTCATGTTGAATAAATAAAAAACCAATAATGTTTAAATGAATATTTTGATCAATATTTCTTTGCGAATGTATTTTCAGAAATTAATTAATAGCCAAATTTCTTTTGACTGAAGATGTAAGTCATATCAGCGACGTATGCATTTCTATTGTGATTAATACCAAGGTTAATACTGATTATCTAGCTAGTGGTCGGAATATTTCGCTATAATTTATTTGCCTGTATGTTAACCCCATATTGTAAAGTCTATTTTTTTATTCGGTAGACTGAAATGACAGTTCATAGTATGAACATAAAATGTCATTTCATACTATGAAATGTCGTTTTAGTCTACCGAATAAAAAAATAGACTTTAGTTTAATATTTTATATAAATATAAAATATGCGGGGTTGCTGGTACAGTCCACTGCAATAATACTATTTTACACAACAAAGCACTCAAATATCTGGGATTCGAGGTGCAAGATATTAGAGCATAGGTAGTCGCATAGATATATGGAACATAGGTACGTAGGTTTGAACTATAGAGATGGCCTTAAGTTAACCTAATTAAGTAGTACCTACCAGGTACCTACGAGCTGCAGTCGACTGACACTTATACAGAGCATTGTTATGATTACCTACCTTTGTAAAATGTGTATACTATATGCTTGTATTGTCTACGTATGTACGCTTGAATTCCTTCCTAAAGACTTGCTTCCTAAAGAATGCAGTTTTGTTTCTTTTTAAAAATAAAGGAATGTCTCCTTTAATTAAAATGAGCCAGCTTAAGGATTTAAGGTAGTTTCCCTCCAGGGCCCGACTTATCTTTCCACACTGTATAAACCTGCTACTTACATTGCCTACTATGCATAACATTGTTTTGAAAAAATAGTGATATTCTACCAAACTGCTGCCTACCTACTATGTACCTATACATCAAATTTGAGTGACGCGCAGTTTAATAATATATAGTGATGTATGTGTGTCTTTGACGTCATTGTATTTGTGGGTGTGACGTGTGTAACGCACGCCGATAGTGCCTTTTTAGGGTTCCGTAGCCAAATGGCAAAAAACGGAACCCTTATAGATTCGTCATGTCTGTCTGTCTGTCCGTCTGTCCGTCTGTCCGTCTGTCCGTCTGTCTGTCCGTCCGTATGTCACAGCCACTTTTCTCCGAAACTATAAGAACTATACTGTTGAAACTTGGTAAGTAGATGTATTCTGGGAACCGCATTAAGATTTTCACACAAAAATAGAAAAAAAACAATAAATTTTTGGGGTTCCCCATACTTCGAACTGAAACTCAAAAATTTTTTTTTCATCAAACCCATACGTGTGGGATATCTATGGATAGGTCTTCAAAAATGATATTGAGGTTTCTAATATCATTTTTTTCTAAACTGAATAGTTTGCGCGAGAGACACGTCCAAAGTGGTAAAATGTGTGTCCCCCCCCTGTAACTTCTAAAATAAGAGAATGATAAAACTAAAAAAAATATATGATGTACATTACCATGTAAACTTCCACCGAAAATTGGTTTGAACGAGATCTAGTAAGTAGTTTTTTTTTTATACGTCATAAATCGCCTAAATACGGAACCCTTCATGGGCGAGTCCGACTCGCACTTGGCCGCTTTTTGTCAAAGTCAGCGCCGACGAAATATATAGTCAATATTAGGTTCTAATTGTCTGTCGGTATCCAAAACACGACTTTTGTGCAGCCCTAAACTACATCAGGGTCACAAACAAAAATTAATCTCCATTATCTTTAACCTCCGGGAACAAGAGATACAACCTTGTAGAAATCATGTTGGTGTTCACTGCCATCCAATATCGGAGCAGCCAAGGTGCTATAAAAAATATTAATATGACTATTGTTAAAGTATTATAATGCGTGTTACAATTTTATTCAACACTTTGGCTGACTCGATAATATGCATTGAACGGCGCAAATACGACAAATCGTTTGGTGTCAAATTTATTTGAATAGTATTTCACGTTCCAATTGTCGAAATCCAATAGCTTGAAATGTATCGACCCAGTAATTATGGTTTTTTGACCGTAAATGTTGTTGATGAGAACTGCACTGCACTTAAGAACTGTTGTCAATTCATACGAACGTGTATAGTTATGTGAGTGTATGTGTGTGATTGTATTTATTACATGGCTTACTCAGAAACGCTTCTACCTATATTTAATAGGATAATCAATACCAGCGTCTTCTCTGGTTCCATCAACTTATTTTTATGCCGCAATGACTTTACTACGAAAGGGAGGCAATAACTGTAAGGGCCAATTATTGGGTAGTTTACCCTATCTCTCCCAGTTGAAAATTGCATTTCTAAGTAAATCACGTTTTAACGTTTTGACACGATTGTGAGTTAACGTGATGCAAATTGGACGAATTATAATTATATATTATTACGACACATTTTGTTTAAATGTTTATTGTAGATATTTATATAACTAAGAACCAACCCGCACGGGGCTATACTTATCTCATTCCCTCTCGAGCGAGAGGTACCTACTAGCTGCTAGCCTTGCAAGCAGCCTAGGCTGAACATGAGAACTTAGTCAAGTAGATAGGGAGTTTGTAATTGTAATAAAAACAACAAATAGTCAAAAATAGTAATAGTAATTGTGTCTAATAGTTGTAATAAAAAAGATTACACACTCAAAATATGAGAACAGGACACTGCAAATTAGAAATGAAGTAACCTGTTTTCATTGCTCTTAAGTGTATAAATGTTCAAATTGTTTGTTGTTGTCGACATGAGCAATTTACGTATTTTACATAATTTTATCCAGTTGCAAAAATGTTAATTATGACATTGCCTCATTAGAACAAAGGTCTAGCTTAATTATTGTTGACAAATTTGATTATTTGAAATTATACATATAATAAGTACTTTATAATACAAATCCTTATAACATTTTATGTGATTTTACAGTTAGTATTGAAACATGTGTGGCAAATTTGGTCATGAAAACTTGTAATATGTACAAGAAAAAAATTATATGATAAATCATAAAACAAGTAAAGACGTTTCCGCTTAATTATAAATTACAAGTTTTCATAAAACCAGTCCTTATCTGCTAGTTATTTTTCCACGCAGTGTATCTATCAATATTAACCGTACACTTAATTTCAGCGCATTTTTTCTAAGTGTATAAATGTCGTACGAGTTAGCACCCTGTGTACGAGTTAGCACTGTACCGAGTGTAGGTATCGCTTCCTCCCCAGCCAGTGTGTCATGGACCACACTCTGCCGACGGCGGTGCCCGCATTGCTCTGTTTCATGCTCAATAATACCATTTCCTCTTGATTTGACATCCGCATAAGAGTCTCCGCATCCGCAGTTTATGTCAACTTTTTGACGCCGATACAGCCACGAAAATTAAATTTTGTAAAGGTAGAAAATTCTGTGAAAATCAACAATCAATTACCCCTGTTATCAGCTGGGGATTAAAAAAAACTTATTGATTAAAAAAAAATCTATATTTAAATATATTTTTTGAGATTCTGAACTCTTTCAAGGATTTTTAAATTTAATAAGGATTTGGAAACGTTTAAATTAGAAGAGATGATTGTGCCTTGGGTAACATGCAATTTGACATACTTAAATAGTTTTTTTTTAATCTTTCAACTATTTATTTTTATCAACGAAACACAAATGGGTAGAAACATTATAAAACACTTAAATGTATCGCTTGTCTGAACTACAACGTTTAATTTAACGCTTTTACCATTTGTCGGTATATTTATTGTAAAGACATATAATCAAGTGGGCGGGTAAGTAACATATGCAATGTGACGGCACTGGGCCTATTCCACTATCGCCAAATCGTAACTTAAAATATGTACGAGTGATTGTAGTCAAGTGTTATTGTTATATATATGTATATCATTTTTAATCACATATTAGTGACCTTAACAGCTAAAGTTACGTTTGGGATGATTAACAATAGAATCCCTACCTAAATGTTTTATACTGGAGAAGGATATCTATCAGGTAAGACCGTCTACAAGCCCTTTCGTCGCTTTAAACTTCGTTTAAACACATATATTACACTTACAAGTTACTTACAGATGGTCAGTAACGCAGCAGTAGTTCGCTACTGCTGCGTTACTGACCATCTGTACGAAGAGGAAAGGAAGAGCTTCGGCTCTTCCTTTCTCACTGTGTCTGGGCGATGTAGGCACCTACGTATACAAATAGACGTTGCCCTATGGCGGTCTTCTCCTGTAGCGAGGTCACGCCGCCGCCGTGCGCGCTGGCGCGTCGCCGTTGCGAAATTAAAGGTCGATGCCCACGTCTAATACTTACCATACATGTAAGTATTTTTAAATCTGTATCAGAGAAAATCACAATAGGTCAGCTGTAGTTCTAGACCGTGTTTTTTTAAGCTAATCTTCAAATTCGTTATTTACCTTTCTTTTTCACAATCAAATTTATTAAGATTGAGAGGCAAACAGCGAACTTGAAACTTTATAGATCGTATAGCTCTAAATCCAATGCAATACATATATATACGAATAAGGAGTTAGTGGAATGGTAGCCAAGTCCGAGGCGTCGTCCCTCCCTCTCATACATATCATTACGTTG
Organism: Cydia amplana; assembly: GCF_948474715.1. Lineage (NCBI taxonomy): Eukaryota > Metazoa > Arthropoda > Insecta > Lepidoptera > Tortricidae > Cydia > Cydia amplana. Next base: position 30,209,147 of record NC_086069.1, read on the forward strand.
TTATGTGCAATTGACTGTGTGACGCAGTATGTGAATAAAATGTTGAACTAACGCATTCGTTTAATTTCCCCTGTAATTCGACTATCCTAATAGACTTCATCAACAATGTCTTATTACAATGGAAGCGCCATCTCTCGTCGAGAGCGCCATCTACAATTAGCTTACATACTATATAAGCGTCCTCCCCCATTCAAAACGTCAGTTCTTCAGAATCTGTTATTCTATCTGTCTGGCACATTTCCGTGACCATAGCCATTCAGGTCTGAATTTAGTTTTGAATACGGTGGCCTTTAGGTACATTCCCGTACTTATTTTATTGTTCCTTGAAGGACTGCGATACGAAATAAAACACGTTACAAACAGATCTATAATATTTATTTGGAAACTTAATCCGAACACTCGAAGTTTTTTACGTCTAAATAAATAAGACACCAAACAAATTAGAGTAAGTATATTTACCCAAAGATATTATATCAGTGCCCCGTATTTAATACAGTAAATTTATACATTTAGCGTTTGCGTCGAATCCGTTAGTTCTGATTTTTTGCAGACTTATTTATGATGTTGGCCCAATGAATATAATCCAAGTTTGTGACCACGAGCGCCGAACGCAACTTTGTCAAAAATCGAAAAAACCGCGAATTTCGGGTATTTTTTAGTTTTGGGCGATTCTAACCCTAAGGACTAGTTTTTGATAGTAGGTACCTTCCTTAGACGTTTTTAAAGAAATTTGCTACGAGATTAAAACTGTCTCTGTAGATTGAATAGTTTCCGAGATAAAGGCTTTCAAAATTAAGATTTTTTTGAAATTGAGTTCGTATGCTAAGTGAGTGAAGTGAGTATGCACTTTTGTCTCAGGCCGATATGAAAATCATATATATCTTGCCCTAGTTGCTAAGAGCAGGAAGAAATATAGCATAGATTGGACCTGGGGATCCGACCCTTTCCCCTCCCTTTTTGGGGGGTAGGCACGGTACGATCTCGTGGCTACTGGGCCAAATCAGCTTTGTTTGACCTTAGGAACAATCGTGCCAATCGGCATCGCCTGAGTCAAAAGTATAATAGTTAGGTACATACTCACTGAGTCACTGCACTCACTTAGCATATATTTACGACCTCAATTTAAAGAAAATCTAAATTTTGATAGCCTTTATCTCGGAAACCATTCAATCTACAGAGACAGTTCTAAGCTTGTATTGTATGTAGCAAATTTAGTCTCTTTTAAAAATGTCTAAGGAAGGTACAATCAACTAGTCCTTTAGGGTTAGAATTGCCCAAAAATAAAAATAAAACGATTTTTGACAAAGTTGCTTTCGGCGCTCGAGGTCACAAACTTGGATTATTCATTGGGCTAACATCATAAATAAGTCTGCAAAAAATCAGAACTAAGATTTTACGTAAAAGAGCCCCGTTACAAAATTTTACTGGATTAAATTATAAAGGCGGTGAATTTTTCCCCTAATGTAATTAGTAGGTATATCAAAAATTGATATTTCATCATGACAATATTATGGCCAGGTAACCTGGAACCTGGATACTTTCCTACTTCCCTGCACCTTTCATGTTTCCCAAAGACAATGGAAAATTATCAATAATTCTTATTATTTAATTCGTATTAACAATTTGATATCAGAACAGTTAACATTCGTTAAAAATGATGACCTACTTAGTTTTAATTCAATCGCAAAATAAATCCGACAGTTCCGCCGAAAAAGCACTCGGAACATCGGGATATCGAAATCTAAAGAATTTACTTAGCCTCCACAATTGATACTGCTCCAACATTGTATAAGATATATAGTTATCACTTTGGTTTCAGTTTAGGAGGACAGAGTTGTATTTTGCCTTTGTGAACAAAACGTTTTAAGCACAGATATAGGAAGTATTATATGCTCTGAGGTTTTAAGGCTTCCGCAATAACTACTTGATTTTGAGTAAGTAATAGCAAGATTAGGAAAATGTTATCTTCGAAGTTTTCGTGGAAGCCCTTCGATCATATTAGATATAATAAGTAGGTAGGTAGATATTAGATTAACTTACGCAAGTCTTACCTTAAAACCAGACCGAGGCGCTTTGCAGTGTCATAACAAATTAAATCGCTTAACTTATTAACGTGCGACTCGATCACGTTTTGTTAACAAGGCAAAAAACAACTTGGTCTTCGTGAATCGATCTCATTAAAAGTACTTCCTAAAAAGTTCGCCACGACCGTTATCACTTTTGCGGCGGCGGCGTTTGGGCGGCGGCAGCGCCTACAGGTACATGCCGTTGACGAGGTAGTCGGCGTCGTGGGCGAAGGGCGACTTGCCGCGCCGGAGCCGACGCCGCGCCGCGCGTGCGCGGCATCCAGCTAGCACCGCCATGGCAGCCGTCATTAGCACACCTGCCAACAATCAATTGTCAGTAATAAATTTGCTTGGCGAGGTTGTACACTTGTACACACGCCGCCCCATACCATAGTAATAGTAGTAAAGCAGTAGTAGTAACAAATTATTAGTAATGTAATAATAATAACCAAAGTCACAATAACAAAAAAAAACTATAATAAAGGCAATCCAAGTAGGAGTCTTAAGTAGCAAAGTGATGGCTTTCAGTGACAAGGTCGACCATAAGATATACGACAACGACATATATAAAGCATTTCCTTACCAAGTACTAGTAGAAGCACGGCGGCAGGCGGGTGGTCGCTCAGCCCGTCGCGCTCGTCGCTCAGGAAGTGCGGCGCGTGGGCTGCCGTATAGCGCGGAACCTCGATGTCGGCGCCCGGTCCGCTCGCTGCCACCGGCGAAGGGACCTACATAACCAGAAGCTTCAGTAAACCTGATGAACGGCAAATTTGCTTCTCAAAAGAAGTCAAATGTTTTCAGGGTAAATACATGTAACTTTCAACATCTATGGAGGCACTTGATTTTGGCATCAACCTTATTTGACCTTATCCAACCTTTATTTGGTCTGTCCGAAGATCTCAACTAAGAATAGGTACTTGCATAATAGACTTATTTAAGACAAATTCTGCTGTTCCCGTTTGGGCATTGGGGTCGGCGTGGGCGTCGACGAAGACCCTTTCCTCGAGGAATACTTGCCTCTTGTTTAGCAGACTTATTGGATAAATTCTCCAGCTCCCGTTTGGGCGCCGGCGGCGCGGTCGCCGGAGTCGGCGTGGGCGGCGTCGGTGGTGGTGGTGGCGGAGGCCCTTTCTTCTGCGCGTCACGTAGTGTGTGCTGCCCGCCGTACGCCAGCGGTAGCTCCGGCATTGTCTTGGATGGGATGTACACCGGAATGTCCTGTTCAAGTAAAAAATTGTTTAGATTTGGTACTGCAAATTACTTTTACCAGTTACCACATTGTATTTGTTGTTCTTTTATTTGCTTGAGAGGTCTTTTGAAATCTTCTATAAAATAATTTTCCTTGGAACGGAAAACCATCAGTCACCTATGCAAAACAGCCAATATTTATAAAGAATTTGTTAACTTTAATTTAGATGTCTTTTAGGCGCCTCCGAAAGGCGTACGTAAGTATGTGATGGAAGAATTCGCTAACGACTTCTGGCGGGTAAATCTCGGTAGCTCATTTCAGAATCGTATCCCGTAAGGTAAGTACATACCGGTTCGGGCCTAGGTTGAGGCACGGGCCACGCGCGCCTCGGATCGGGCTCCGGCCACTCGGGCCGAGCGTAGCTGCCCCAGCCGGAATCCATCACTGCATCAGACATAATTAACAGTTCATTCTTACTTTAATCTTAATAAAAACAATCTACTTTCAAAATATATTCGAAACAACGCACTTATAGTGCGCACGGCGCACACATGAACCTACACTTAGTCCCATGTATCCCAATCCAGCAATCCCAGGTTTAGGATTAAGCTTGTTAGGCGTGTAATTGCGTATCTATTATTTGATGGAATAAAACTAATCCTAAATGATCGTGTTATCACAAGGGTGTGGGTTTGCAATCCGATTCCAAATCGGCTTCTTTGTATGGTAGATTTATTCGAATTCCACACAGGTTTGAACCGATACTCAATACTTACCCCACTAATCGACACATTTAAATGTGAACGTAAAAACGGAAGATTGATTAGTTCCAATAATTTACCATTCTGAGGCTGCGGCCACGGCGCCCTCGGCCAGGCGGGCTGCGGCTCGTAGAACGGCGGCGCCGGCGGCTCCTCTCGCGGCTGCTGCAGCAGCCCGCCCTTGTGGCTGAAGATGTGCGACCCGCCCGCCTCTGACAAATAAATGCTCATTACGGTTACACAATATAGATGGATAGATGTTTATATAATGAATGGCGACATTCACCCTTCAGGGTAAAAATTAACGGTTATATGATTTAATTTAGTGAAGTGTACGTTTTTAGCAATCTTGAGGCTAAGAAACATATGACATGGAGAATGTGACATAGTGATCTCGTAAGGGCCGTAAGGCATGGAATGATGGGACATATCAAATCAAAGAGAAAAACAGTAGCAAATTTTGGGAACCTGATAGAAAAAAGTCATATTATTATGATCTTCACGAGTGATTTCAGTAAGATAAAACAATATGCGTACCGTTGGTGCTGTACCGGTGCGGCTGCGCCTGCGCAAGACGATGCGGCCAGCGCTCGCCCGCCGCGCCCTCGCCGCCCACCTCCACGCTTATGTCCTGTAACAACACACTTGCTTTAGTTTTAAAATAACTTTATCTTATAGGTCCCTTTAAACGAGCAATTCTTGTTTATTTATTTATTTATATGTATATATATTTCGGGGATCTCGGAAACTGCTCTAACGATTTCGATGAAATTTGCTATATGGGGGTTTTCGGGGGCGAAAAATCGATCTAGCTTGGTATTATCTCTAGGAAAACGCGCATTTTCGAGTTTGTATGTTTTCCGAGCTTTGCTCAGTCTCCCAGATATTATTATTTTAATCTTTAACAAGCCGAAACGTCTGCGAACGATGCTATTAAGCTTAGAATAAATTTAAAAGTGGACAAATTACTGTCTTGGGTGAAATTTGAACTCACGGCCTCTGGATCGATACTCCAGCTTAAGAAGTGTAACGCTCTTACGGTAGATGTCGCTAGGGTCCCCTTGACCCATATGGTGGAAAGGTTTGCTGGCTATGGATGAGGTCTTGGTGGCTCAGATGGCAATGCGCTGGAGTATTGATCCAGAGGCCGTGAGTTCAAGTCTCAACCAAGACAGTAATTTTTCCATTTTTAGGTAAATTAAATTTTATATTATATACTTTATTACAACTTCCCGGTTTCTTCTTAGTTTGTATTGTATTATTAACTCTTATGTTGTGTGTTGCTATGGTCGAGCGTCGACACTCTTCATTTAAGTAAAACCAACTTGAAATGTAAACATCTGTAGTTATAAATGTGATCTGTTATGGTATGATCTCTTCTGGGTGGCGGCGGCGTCGGCGCACTGCTCGCCGTCGGCGTTGTACCTGTATCTCTGTGGGCGTAATCGGCGCGCGGGTTGGCGTCGCGGGGCAACGAGCTCCGGGGCTCCGACGCTGTCGTCGGCGTTGTACCTGTATCGGTGTGGGCGGCGGCGGCGTCGGCGCGCGTGTCGGCGGCGCGGGGCAGCCCAGCTCCGGGGCCTCGTCGCTGCCGTCGGCGCACTGCGGGACGCCGTCGCAGGCGTTGTACACTGCGATGCACTCGCCGCCGGTGTGGCACTCGAATTGGTAGCGGCTGCAACGACGCGCTGCAACGGAAAAATATGGGTATAATACCTACCTACAAATATCATTAGTCGAAATAAATCCATAGAAAAGCATAATATTTGCAGCTAATTAAAGTTAATGTATTGCCCATAGTATAATGTTCTCTAGATGTTGCAAATTTTCTACTTGACCGTTCAATTGAGTGTCGTCTTTCGTCACGTGATCAGACACTATTCGCTGTTGCGAAGTAGTAGTGCGATGGATAAGAAATCTGCAGCTTTGGACAGTCAATCGAAGTTTTGTAACAATACTAAGATATTCGGAAGAACTCATCATATTACCAAAAACCTTATTTTTATTTTAAAACCATCATCATAATGATCTTCATCAGATGGCACAATTAAAGCCTACCGTACAATTACTACCTATACTACTTATTACTATATTACTACTTTACTTTATTATTACTTTATTAAGTCGTGACTGAGTTGAGCAATACCTTTATTGCAAACATTTTTAACCGACTTCAATTTCATAGAAGGAGGAGGTTCTGTATTCGGGTTAGGCTATTTTTTTTTTATGTACGTTCACCGATTACTCCTACAAGTCCTACATCCGTGGTCCGATTTGAGTAATTCTTTTTTTGTTTGAAAGGAGCTACCTCCAAGTTGGTCCCATATTAATTTGGTTCTGTTCTGATGATGGGATCCATGAGGAATTGAGGGAACTCCTCAATTTTTAAAGGCACATGCATGGTGATTTGGGTGTTTTCTTAAGCAACTCGAGCATTTTCTCCCGAAAACCACCAATTTGATGAAGTAGACCTGATGATGATGATTGTTTTGATGATAATGATGATTTTTTTAAATGTAGTATGTTCAGCGATTAATCCGGCACCTGTCATCCGATTTGAGTAATTATTTTTTTGTTTGGAAGAAGTTACCTCCAAGGTGTTTCCGTATTATTTTTGGTTCTGGTCTGATGATGGAATCCATGAGGAATTGAGGGAACTCCTCAATTTTTAAAGGCACGTGTAAAGTGATTTCGGTGTTTCCTAAAGTAACTCGAGCATTTGCTTCGGAAAACCACCAATTTGATGTAGTGCGACTGTAGCCTTACCATGAGTTCGATACTACCCCTGATCAGTAGCCATATCACAAGTTTGGCATTGACATATTCGCTATTAACGTCTTCGTAACTTACTTTTTATGCATCTCGCTCGCACTAATATGCCAGTACGAGCGAGATGCAAAGAAAGTAAGTTACACGCTAGCGAATATATTAATGTCAAACTCGTGGTAAGCTGGTAAGGCTACTGATCGGGGGTTAGGGTTAGGGATTAAGGGGTCGGGGACTGGCGGTTGAAGGGCTGTTGCTTCAGGGTCGAGGGGTTCCTGGATCAGGGGTTGATTAGGGCTTCCATTCCGTAATTACGTAATAACGTAATTCCGGATAGCTATTGATCTTTTAATAATTACGTAACTAAAAGGAACAATTCCGTAATTACGGAACTATGAAAAACACTAGAAAATCCCAGCAACACCATCAGATAGAAGCTCCTTACGCAAGTAGTGATGATAGTAACGGGACCTCGGAATTAACCATGACACAACAATTGCAAAAAGAAATAAGCAAAGCATCTAAAGGGCGGAAAGATACACGTGGTGAAAACAGTGATTTAGACTCCATTATTCGGGCAGAAATGTGCACTTATGATAGTAGTGGTGGTGGACGCGAAGTCTACTTGACTGCTGTATACAATTATTTATGGCACGTATTTAACCGGTCAACTAATTAATCGAATTTAGGTAGTTTAAAAAAATAGAAATGGCTACTAAAATTAATAGTTTGGCAACAAGAACGGAGCCTTAAAATATAATATCAATATAAGTTGTATTTTAATGCCGTTACAGCTTTTGATTATTTTTAGTATTTATTTGGCAACTGAATTAGTATATTGGAGACCATTTATGAAGCACATTTCAAAAAGAAAACGGCTATCTATTAATTCAAAAATGAAGTTCTTTTAAATATTTTATTTTATATTTTTAAGAACCCTTATTATATCACTTTTGCATAAAATACTATTGTTTGGTCACTACACGGTCAATCTAACACGCTCCTCCTCGCTTCGCTCGTCGTCGCACCTATCTGTTGCCTCTAGCGGAACACAATGGTAACTGTTGAATTAATAATTAGTAATTAAAAATTTAAAGATCTAATGGTATAATGGCTAATGGCTGATGATGATTAGAAATTTCGACTATAAGTATACTGACCATTGCGTATTGGTACTTAAATTAATTTGAGGTGTTTTGTGTGTAAAGTGACCAATATTCATTAAATTTAACTGATTTCGTGATAAAATACTACCTAGCTGAAACGATATGCTCAGTTATGATTAGTTGATTACTTAGGTGTGAACAACTAGATGACAACAAAATTTTACAATATTAGTTGCCAATTTATTATTTTAGACGCCAACCTATCACTTTAAGTTCCCTATTAATTTTTGGGTGGCTTGATTTTGGTGCCAGTTTTTTTAATAATATAATGCTTATATTTGAGGCTAATATATATTTTGTTTAATATTTTAATTGCCCGGTTAATAATAAGCCATTATTTATTATCTGTACAACCCACAAGTGTTGAAGCCGAGCGAGCCTTTTCTTCTGCCGTTTATTTTTGTAACAAACTACGGAGAGTACGGAGCTCCTTATCGGATAAACCGTTGAACGCGTTGTCATTTGTGCGGTCACATTTTCAAAATAAAAAATACAAAAAATGATCATGGTGTGTGTCCCATTCTATTATTCTGTTCTAATTAAAGATCCCCAATAATTTAACTGTTGTTTTATTTTAGAACACTCAATTACGGAATTACGTAATTACGTAATTATTATTTTTAATTTCGTAACTAATTACGTAATTAACATATCCGTAATTTTGGAAGCCCTAGGGTTGATGCGCTGTGAGGTTGAGTGATCGGGGGGGGGTTGAGGGATTGGGTCAGTGGCGGGGCGGAGGATGGATTTAGTGTAGTGATAGTGACAGGAATTATAATTTCCCAGACGGACTCGAGAAAATTCCTGATTACATATTTATTAAAGTAATAGATACACGAATTTAATGTTAAACGTGATCTCGTTTTTCATTCATGCGTCGCGCTCTTAACAATGCGTTAAAACTAAAAATTGAAAAATAAAAACTTTTTACAAAAAAAAGAAAACCGACTTCAAAAAGGATAATATTTTATTTCATCCTCTCTAAGAAGTCTATGCGTTACCAACTGATATGTTTGAAGTCGGTGCCAAGCCAAGTAGTAACAATACCAGTCAAAAATAATCAGCTCTAGGGCTATAAATCCCATTAGAACTGTACTAATAATAACTATTGTAAATGTGCAAGTAATTCTGTCTGCCTTTTCATGGCTAAACAACTGAACTGCTTTGTGAAATTTGGCAAAAAGGTAAATTCCTTGAATTGTTTTATATTTTGAAATGTAGTCCTCTGGATAAGGGACAGGAAATAACTCAGTCCCAATCCCACACATTTGTAAGAAATGTTCTTTAAAAAATACGACGGCAAAAAAATGCATTGGATTTACACTATGTGCCGACAAACGTGGTACGGACTGCGCCAAGAAGGTTTGATCGTGTGTTCTTAGGTACAGTCGACGTCAAAGATATGTTTACACTTTTGCACCTTACTCCTTTGTAATAATGCGAAAAGTGTAAACATATTTTTAACTTCAACTGTACCTACAGAAAGTACGTTCATTGTCGTCGTGTAAGACAATCCAACGTACATCCTTATTGAATCGCACCAAAATCATGGTATGATTGGTATGCAAGAAAATTTGGCTTGGCACCGACTTCAAACATATCAGTTGGTAACGCATAGACTTCAAAAAGGATAATATTTTATTTCATCCTTTTTGAAGTCGGTTTTTTTTTTTTTGTAAAAAGTTTTTATATGGTAGTTTAATTCCTGCTTAGATTTAACATAGGTAGTACGTAACAATTATAATAAGTATTTATTAGGTAAGTAATTTCACATGCACATTAGCAGGGTATTTGCAATTTAGAAACCACTTACAGTAGCGTAAAGTACAAGAAGGAACGAGAATTAACTTTTCTGACACAAACATAGGCAAAAATACCTATTTTGTACAACCACTGCATAACATAACGAAGTGAACAATATAGGTACAGTCAGTATCAAAAGTAGCGGATCACACGCGCGAAAGAACAGAAAGAGATAGGTAGGTATTTATTTAGTGGCACTAATGGTTCTCAGGGAGCAACAATAAATGTACTCTTGGCGCGTTGTTCCTTCCGCTAATACTATTGATGCTGACTGTACGACACACCTAAGTATATGTATCAGGTATTTTTGCGCGCTTCGTTGTGCTTTATACTACATATATAGTTGTAGGTGTTTTAATTGTTTGTACTTAAATAATTTTAAACAAGCAGTTATTTTTAGGTACAAGTAGAGGCGGGTGTACCTTGTGCTTTGGTGCGTTTCTTCGGGTGCGTGGTTTGATAGGCATTATGATTTATGCCTGTGATTGCAGTCTTCATCTTACTATGCAATTTATTTGTATTAAGTAATAGCGTCCGTTTTCATAATCAAAGCAAGGAATTACGTGTGTGCACATAGAGAATGGGTTCGCTAGTATATAGTAGCTGAGGCATGACTAAGTGCCGACGAGTGCTCAAAGCACACTCTTAACCAATCTGGTAGCAAACATCCAGCCACCACAGCCGATATTTTTAAAGATGACCAACAGTTAACCAAACATTAGGTAAGTATAATATACATATATCTCACGCTAAAGGGGCAGATTTAGGCCATATAGTAATACTTTTGGACTGTAGTTGAAAGGTATTACCTCAGAAGCAATGATTAATTAAGCAATTGCAGCTAATCAAAGTGTCAAAACTATACTAGATTCACGGTCACTTTCTATGTATAATGATAGTGCACCCGCGGATTGCTCGCTAGATGTGATTGTTTAATTACCTACGCAGTAGGATTATCTCTCGGGTCCCGTTACGCGCTTACGCGGCCGCGTTTTACTTTAGGCTGTCAACGTGACTCAACGCTGGGCTAATGCGGTCCCTGACTCATTTGTCTTATTACTACATACTGGTAGCCCTTTGTTCGGACCACTTCAAAAGGTTCTACTGGTTCTACTTAAACAATTTCACTTTTCAGGGCCTTCACAGAGGTTGCTTTTGTGTAAAATGCCTAAAAAGAGAATAAGTACCTATACTTGGTCAACCAGATATTGACAGTAGAAAAAGGCGGCAAATTTGAAAAATGTAGGCGCGAAGGGATATCGTCCCATAGAAATAGTTATTTGTACAACAAGAGATCAAAGTTTGATATTTCTTCGAGTGCTTATTTTGAGTCCCGTGCAAGCGAACGCGAGTGAATCTAATTTAGAATCTTGAGCGTAGTAAGGGACTCAAAAGCGCACGAGATGTAAATAACTTTGATCTCGTGTAGTTCACAAAACTTTTCACCTCAGCAGTGAGAACATATTAGAGAACCCGAAAAATGTATTCCTTCATCACTTACCTCTATTCACTCATGTTTTCTTAAGATATGCCAACAATTAAATTTTCACCTCAGCATCTCGAACAAGGGTACTTTGCTACTTAAAAACAGTGAGCAAAATCGAATTTCGCATTTTGCTCATTTTGTCTCACTCAGTGAGCAAAATGCGATTTTGCTCACTGTTTTTAAGTAGCAAAGTACCCTTGTTCGAGCTGCTGAGGTGAACATTTAAATTTCGCGTCTTTTTTTACTGACAAGATTTGGTTGACCAGCTGTATTTTAAACGATTTTGTTTCAGTTAAGTAGGTATATGATTGTATTGTAGATTTAATTTTAAATGACGTTATGTAAAAGTTGTGTATAGGTAAGTAAGAAAAATATGTACATATTCCAAATTTTTTCCAACGTATTTTTGGGCCCCTTTATGAAGGAAGGGGGGCAGTCGTCGCGGAGGAGAAGGCGGATCTGAGGTTTGTATGTAGGAACGTATAGTATTTTATAGTAAATAAGTCTGTGAACTCAGTACTGACATTAATCACGTGTCGTGTCAGTTAAAAGGAGCAACCGCCGCCGGTCATCGTGTAAACAATTAGCTCATCTAGTTAATGCCATTCATAACCCCTTTTAAAACAACTGTAAGCTCCTTTAGTACATAATATATAATTTCACATCTAACTAAAGTCATAACGACCATGTGGTATCGGAGCTCACAGTTATAGTGATCAGCCCTAGTAGCACGGTCGCATTTTTATCGTTTATCACCAAGCCTGTCACGTTTTAACAAGTATGTAAGTGCGAAAGTGACGGCCATAGTGAGAGTCGATAAAAATGGAACCGTGCTGAGCCCGCAGCCCAGCACAGCCGTGGATAGTTTTGCGAATGTGACAATTGTGACCTCAGAGCAGCGGCCGCCGACCTGCGTCGGTTCGCTGAGCACGCAGCGTGACCTTTTCAATCCGCAGGAGATACTAATTATCTTGACTTTTATGACTACATTAGTTAAGTACCTACTCTCAGTTACCCGCAAGTAATCCCGCAACTCCCGCAAGGCTTTTAATGGAATACTTTATGAGGACGTCAGAAGTAAAGTATAACAATGATTAGGTTACTATACCGTCTATACCTATTTATACAAATGTAGGATATAAATAGTATAGGTAACATAAGTACAGTAAGTGCCCCATGGATACTTAAGTTCCGACTCCGACTGTACATAAATTTAACAGTACAAATCTTATTACTTTGAGGTGAACATTTGTCAAAATTAGAAGACGTGTTCATCACAATAGATAGGTACACTCCAATCTAAACTAAAAGCATCAAGGAGCCATCTAAGAGAAAAATATTTTTAATTATTGAATTAATGATCTTAAATAAGATGGTGCCGGCGTTGGCATACTCACGGGGCGACAGCTGCGGCGCCGGCGGCAGCGTCGGCGGGGGCGGCGGCGGCGGCGGCGGCGGCGTTGTCGTCGACGTCGTTGTGCTTGCCGTCGTGCTTACTCTGCGAACAACATGTCATTGCTGGTTATTGAAAGATTCCTTAGTACGTATAACTGATGACTACAGTTACTTACTACAATTTTTTTTTAAGTAACTATTACCTATTGGATAAAAATGAATACTAGGTACATAGTTACTGTAGTAAGATTGACAATCGTACATCGACAAACGCCAAACGATTAGAAAAAAAATCTGCAAATTCAGCAAAAATTATTTATTTTGTTTATTTAGAAACATAGTCTCTTATAGTAATAAATTATTACAATATAGGGTAATCACTAATCAGATTCGACTTAGGGTCACTTGCACCAATCACTAAACCGGGGCTAACCGGTTAAACTTGGAGTTACCAGTTCAAGTAGCGCATATCTAATACCTTTAAACGAGCTGTTTCCGAACGTGATTATTTAGAATGTTAATGTGTTTTCGAACGAGTCCCTCCGTTCGTATTCTTATGTCTGTGGCCACTGATAAAGGGCAATAAATCAGATCACTTAATAATTTGATATCTTTTATTATATATAATAAACATGGTGTCAGAATGGAAGTAGAAGAATACAAAAAACTTCTAGAGCAGCAGTCACAACTGGTGGCCGTGATGCAACAACAAATGCTCATGCTGCAAGATCAAGTCAAAAATGTCACATCGGCGGAGGTTAAAAACCGCGTGTCCGTGCCCTGGCCGCAACCTTTAGAAGTAGAGGATGGCGATCCTTATGAAAATCTAATATTTTTCAAAAGCCGCTGGGAAGATTATGGCCTTGCTACCGGCATGAACAGCTGGAGTGCAGAGAAAGAGGAAACAAAGGCAGGCCTCCTCCTCAGCGCAATCGGAAGCAAGGCCATGAAGAAGTATATGGATTTTGGCTTATCAGAGAAAGAGAAGAAGAGTCAAAATGAAATATTAGCAAAAATGGAGAAGGTCATATTTCAAAAAACGAATGTAATATACTCAAGGTACTTGTTCAATATAAAAAACCAGAATGAAGAAAGCTTTGACGAGTATTTACTGGCTCTGAAGAAATTGGCTAAAAGATGCGATTATAAGCAATTTGAAGAAGAGGTGTTAAGGGACAGAATTGTCGTGGGAATAAAGGATGGTGAAGTTATTAAAGAGTTATTGAAAAGGCAAGACCTCACTTTAGAAGTAGCTATAAACATCTGTCGTGCCTCTGAAGGTGCTTCTGCTCAGGTGGCAGACTTAAAAAAATCTGAACCAGTCAACAAGATTGTCAAAAAGAACCAAAAGCCTGAAAGGGATACACCTAAACTGTGTAAATTTTGTGGCGGGGTTCATGTGTACAATAAAAAAGTATGCCCAGCCTGGGGACAACGTTGTGAAGAATGTGGAGGCCGAAACCATTTTAAAAAGGTTTGTAAGAAGCGTGGAACAGTAAAAGAATTACAAGAAGACTCTGATGACAGTGTAATCATAGCGGAGGTGAGGCACAATGAAGAGTCAGGTCATGCAGAGGCACCACTGTTGTTCCATATTGGTGAGAAAAAACAGAAAATATACTGTACTTTGGACACAGGAGCTGCAGTTAGTGTGATGGGAGCAGAATATTATAAAAAGTTAACGGGTCAAAAAGATTTATTGGCATTGACTCCATCAGCAAAAAAACTGAAGGCTTTTAACGCCTCTCCCATCATTAACTATGGAAGTGCATCCTTCATAGTCACCAGAAAGAATGAGGATTATAAATTAAACTTTCACATTGTTAATGTTAAACATGAACCGCTTTTATCAGAGAAAGCTTGTTTAGCTCTAGGCTTTATTAAATACTGTGATGAAGTATCAACAGAGTTGGATCGTTCTAAAGCAGAGCAAATAATGAAGCAGTATGAAGATGTTTTTGAGGGTTATGGCAGCCTCCCAGGTGAAGTGTCATTAGAGCTTGACGAATCAGTTCCTGCCCGGATTCAGCCTGCACGTCGAGTCCCAGTCGCACTAAAAGAAAAATTAAGAATGGAACTGGAAGAACTAGAAGCTGGTGGTATCATAGCAAAGGAGACGCAGCACACAGATTGGGTAAATAACATATTGATTGTTAGTCGTGATTCAAAATTCAGATTATGTTTAGACCCTATTCCGTTAAACAAAGCGTTAAAGAGGCCAAACTTCCAATTCACTACTCTAGATGAGATGTTACCTGAGCTCAGTAAAGCAAAGGTTTTCAGCACTGTAGATGCTAAAAAAGGGTTCTGGCAGTGCCGTCTTACTGATAATAGTAGTAGACTGACTACATTTTGGACTCCGTTTGGTCGTTACAGGTGGCTCCGTCTCCCGTTCGGGCTCTGTTCATCACCTGAGATCTTCCAGCAACAACTCACCAGTCTCCTAAAGGATCTAAAAGGCATTGAGATTATAGCCGATGATATTTTGATTTATGGAGTTGGAGAGACAGTTGAAGAAGCCATTTTAGATCATAATATTAAATTTGAGAAATTACTAATAAGGTTAAGAGAAATAAATTGTAAGTTGAATAAAGAAAAAGTCAATCTGCTAAGAACATCAGTGAAATTTTATGGACATATGTTAACCAATGAAGGTCTAAAGGTAGACAAATCTAAGGTAGAGGCTATTAACAACATGCCTACTCCAACATCTAGTAAGGATGTTTTACGTTTTCTGGGAATGGTTGGATACCTTAGCAGATTCATAAATAATCTCAGTATTCAAGCTACGCATCTTAGGAGGCTAACGAGAAAAGATGTGGATTTTGCTTGGTCTGAAGCCGAAGATAAAGAGTTTAATATGATAAAAAAGAAAGTTTGTGATTTACCTACATTACAATATTTTGATGTAAATAAAGAAGTGGTTTTAGAATGTGATGCTAGTGAATATGGCTTAGGTGCTGCTATGTATCAGAACAATCGGGTAATAGCTTTTGCATCTAGATGTTTGACAAAGACAGAAAAGAAATATGCTCAAATAGAAAAAGAAATGTTAGCAGTGGTGTTTGCCTGCATCCGATTTAATCAATATGTAGCTGGCAATAGTAAAATTATTGTCAAGACAGATCACAGACCATTAATTAATATTGCAAATAAACCTCTGATTGAAGCTCCAAAGAGACTTCAAATGATGCTACTTACACTACAAAAATATAATGTACAGTTACAATTCATTCAAGGAAAGGAAAACGTGGTAGCAGATGCCCTATCCAGAGCTCCAGTTACAGAGGTATGTGACACTTATAATCTGGAAAATAAAATCAAAGAAAAAAAAGTTTTTAAACTGATAAGCAAAATTTCAAGTGTAAAATATTTAAAAATCACAGATAAACTCCTAGAAAAAATCAAAGAAGAGTCCATAAAAGACACGCTTTGTCTACAGTTAAGTGAATATATTATTAATGGATTCCCCCGATACATATCAGACATGCCAGCAGAGGTCAAGATCTTTTACAAATTTAAACATGAACTGTCTACATCTGATGGGCTTATCTTCAGAAATAACCAGGTTTTGATTCCAGAAGCGCTAAGAGCAGAGATGATGCAAAGAGTTCATGTCAGTCACAATGGAGTTGCTAGTACCCTTCGTTTAGCAAAGGGAAACATTTTCTGGCCTGGAATGTCTGATGAAATAAAAAAACATGTTGAGAAATGTACATTTTGTATGGCACATGCTCCGTCACAACAAAAACTGCCTCTAATATGTCATGACATACCGGCTTACCCTTTCCAATATGTATCCATGGATGTGTTTACTGTGGGAGATCGAAAGTTTTTGGTCACTATAGATCATTACTCAGATTTCTTCGAATTAGACAAAATTTCGAATTTAACAGCTAACGAAATTATATCCATCTGTAAGAAAAACTTTGCTCGACATGGTGTTCCTCAGAGAGTATGCACAGACAATGCAACCAATTTTGCCAATGAGTCATTTAAGGAGTTTGCAGATAAATGGAATTTCGAGCATGTAACATCATCACCACATCATGCAGAGTCTAATGGAAAAGCTGAAGCTACTGTAAAAATTGCAAAGAAGTTAGTACTTAACAGCCTAGAAACCAAGCAAGATTTATGGTACAGTTTACTTCATCAGCGTAATGTTCCTATAGAAATGGATGGTACCAGTCCCTCTCAGAAATTATTTTCAAGAAGAACACGTTCTGGACTTCCTTGCCTGTTAAGACATTTAAAGCCAAAAATAATTCCTGATATTCCAGTTAAAATAAAAGAAAGAAAAGAGAAGATAAAACGGGAATGTGATAAAAGAGGTGCGGAGCTGCCAGAATTGCAGGTAGGGCAGAATGTGGTTACTCAACTTCATCCGGAAATTGATAAGAGGTGGAGTTTTGGTACTATCACCAAGAAACTAGATAAAAGATCGTACATAGTACAGGTAAAAGATAAAGCATACAGAAGAAGTAGGATTCACATAAAGCCTTACAGTGGGGACACTGTAGATGGTGGTCACCCTAGTCAGACACAGGTCCCAGATCACCAACCACTCGATGTGCAAGATAGAGAACCAGAGTTTTCTGGCTTTGAATTAACGGAACAGAACCAGAATACTAACCCTCTTATGGTTCAGCCACCAATCAGAGAGCAACCACCAGAGATGGAACCTGAAGAGGCCGTGCGCCGCAGTGGGCGGGCTAGGACACAACCACGTCATCTAAGAGACTATGTTGTATCTTGTTTTAAGAAAGGGAGATGTTTCCGAACGTGATTATTTAGAATGTTAATGTGTTTTCGAACGAGTCCCTCCGTTCGTATTCTTATGTCTGTGGCCACTGATAAAGGGCAATAAATCAGATCACTTAATAATTTGATATCTTTTATTATATATAATAAACACGAGCAATTCTTGTTTATTTATATATATTTCGGGGATCTCGGAAACGGCTCTAATGATTTCGAAGAAATTTGCTATATGGGGGTTTTCGGGGGCGAAAAATCGATCTAGCTAGGTCTTATCTCTAGGAAAACGCGCATTTCCGAGTTATTATATGTTTTCCGAGCGAAGCTCGGTCACCCAGATATTAGACTTAAATAGAGGACCTATTTATAACGACGATTCTTCGAAAAGTCACGTGACTATTTCCATTATCTAGGTCCATTATTTTTTCGATTGAAGTTTTCTATCAACGATTCATCTTGGCTAGGCCATCAGATCTCGTTCGTGCTGGCTGAACTTGTATGTACCTGAGACTAGCCAGGGCGCGCTCGTGCTGCTCTAACAGCGCCCGGTCCTCCTGCTCGGCGCAGCGGCGGGCTACGGCCAGCACGCGGCGCTGCTAAAGTTGCCGTGTGCGGTGAACTTGTACCTGAAACTAGCTAGCGCCCGCTCGTGCTGCTCTAATAGCGCCCGGACCTGCTGTTCGGCGCGGCGGCAGGCTACGGCCAGCACGCGGCGCTGCTAAAGTTGCCGTGTGCGATGAACTTGTACCTGAGACTAGCCAGCGCCCGCTCGTGCTGCTCTAACAGCGCCCGGTACTGCTGCTCCGCGCGGCGGCGGGCTACGGCCAGCACGCGGTGCTGCTAAAGTTGCCGTGTGCGGTGAACTTGTACCTGAGACTAGCCAGCGCCCGCTCGTGCTGCTCTAACAGCGCCCGGTCCTGCTGCTCCGCGCGGCGGCGGGCTAAGGCCAGCACGCCGCTGCTGAAGTTGCCGTGTGCGGTGAACTTGCAGCGGAAGTCCTCGGGCGGCCCGCACGCGAACAGGTAGCAGCTGCCCGGGCTCTGCACACAGATGTACAATACACACATTCATCAGAACTTAGATAAAAGCGGCCAAGTGCGAGTCGGACTCGCCCATGAAGGGTTCCGTATTTAGGCGATTTATGACGTATAAAAAAAACTACTTACTAGATCTCGTTCAAACCAATTTTCGGTGGAAGTTTACATGGTAATGTACATCATATATTTTTTTTAGTTTTATCATTCTCTTATTTTAGAAGTTACAGGGGGGGGACACACATTTTACCACTTTGGAAGTGTCTCTCGCGCAAACTATTCAGTTTAGAAAAAAATGATATTAGAAACCTCAATATCATTTTTGAAGACCTATCCATAGATACCCCACACGTATGGGTTTGATGAAAAAAAAATTTTTGAGTTTCAGTTCGAAGTATGGGGAACCCCAAAAATTTATAGTTTTTTTTTCCATTTTTGTGTGAAAATCTTAATGCGGTTCACAGAATACATCTACTTACCAAGTTTCAACAGTATAGTTCTTATAGTTTCGGAGAAAAGTGGCTGTGACATACGGACGGACAGACAGACGGACAGACAGACGGACAGACAGACAGACAGACAGACATGACGAATCTATAAGGGTTCCGTTTTTTGCCATTTGGCTACGGAACCCTAAAAAGGAATGGTTGCAGCCAATGGCCAGAGAGTGCGCAATAATGCTGGTAGGAAACAGAGCTTGCTTCGATATGAATTTAGTTGCTCATCGAATTAATTTCAAATAAATGGAACAAATACCAGTTTAACAAATGTAGAAGTAATTATACCTACTTGTTAAAACAAATAAAAAATCTACCGCTTAAATTGTAAGGTTAATAACACATATAATAATAATAATAAAAATACTATTTTAATAAGCTTTAAAATAGCTGTTGTTCTTTGGGAAAGTTTCAAGTCGGCTTACATGATTGATATTCTAGGTAGGTACCTATAGGTACAGTCAGCAGCAGAAGTTGCTAAGCGGGCGAGGTGTTCAAAATTACCTTGACACGCTCTTAATTCCCTTAACAATAATAAAGTCTTGTCTAGATTATTTTGAATACCTCGCCCGCTTAGCAACTACCTATTATGCTGCTGACTGTACTTACCACGGCAGTTTTTTTGCCAATATCGGGATTGGCGCCATAATAAAAGTTGTTCAGTATGAACTACAAATACCACGTATCATATATGCATTTATTTATTTGAATAACATTATGCAGTGTGCACCTAGGTATTTAAATCCTTTGTCCACATAGTTGACATTCATGAAGTGCCATTAAAATTGTTATCGAGATCTCTTCATAATGAAGTGGAGCCGATTTTGTATCTCTATGCCAGATATTAGGCTCTCCAACCAGATAAAGACATCTATTGATTTCAATTTGATATCAATCAATTGAAGCATGAGTAACCCGCATTCCACGTCAGCGGTCGATGCGAGCTTCCAAGTCTTCCATCGCCAACTTAACATAATAAAACGGCTGCACATGCAGCTACGCAAAACGTCCCTAAATGACTCTTTGTCGTCTGATAGGTACTATAGCAATATGAAGAACCTAAGTACCTAAATAAAATAAGTATAAAATGGATTTCGAATAAATACGTAACGGGTTCTTCACGCAAGGATTATATGAAGATTTAAAATATACGCAGCAAATCCTAAAATCTATTACTTTTCCAGGTTTAAAAGGAATGTCCTTTGGCATTATATTATGTATTACATTTCACATAAGCAATCCACTCTCACTCTGGCTTTTGTTAGCATTAGAGTTTGACCCCCATTACAATTTGTCAAACGCCAATAAATTTTGTAGAACGTTCGCGAATTATATCCAGTATTTTCATGTGCCTGTGGTAGATATCTACTTCCTCCTCATTGTCAATAACTTGTCGAGTTTGGCCAGTCGAACCAAAACAATAGTATTCTATTCTATTCAAAGAGATGATATGAAATTGAAATCCACATAATAGGTAAGTATAGTGTTTTGTTATTGCGTGTTGACGGAAGTAGGTAGGTAATACCTTCTCCTCGTAGACGAAGACGTCGCAGGCGTCGGTCTCGCAGCAGAGCCGCAGGCACTCCTGGCGCGCGCCCACGTCCAGCTCGGCCAGGTAGCGCGCGCCCATCTCGCGCGACTCCTCCGTGCGGATGATCTTGTCGCGCTGCACATCGAAGCGCGCCGCGCACGCCGCCGGGTCCAGCTCGCGCGCCGACACCGCCAGCAGCGCCGACAACGCCAACGCCGACAACGGCCACATTTCTAACGCGTAGGAACTTTTAACGGAACTATCATCTAGCGATGTTTTTCGGATTGGCTTAACCTAGCTGCGGAGCGTTTCCCGGAACAGTGGCAACTGAATGCGCGGGTCGATACCGCGCGTGCGCGGCGGGTTCGGCGGCGGCAGTGTCGGCGCGACGCCGGCCCGACCCGACGGCCCCGCCCGCGCCCAGCGCCCATGTCGCTGTTTTTCAAGTTCAGGAGCAACGTGAGTACCCTCCGAGTCTCGAGTTCCCGCCACCACCGATGGTTCTCCGACACGGCCGTCCTGCCAACGACGCGTTCTAAGTCCATCAAGTTAGCTAATAGTCTGGTATTAAGTTCTCGGGAGCCACCGGCCCGGCCCAACCCAACTCCTCGATCTGAAGGCTGTAAAAAGTCAGCTTAGGCCCTATAAATGCTGATCTGCCCGTCATATCCTCTCTTATGGCGTAAGTAAATATATTTTGTAAGTGTTTAACGTACATAATATGGCCTTTTGTTTAAAAATTTCGTTTTGTTTTGTTTAATTTAAGTATATTAGTCGATTATGGTACCTACCTACACCTCATACCATATCATGTCATAAGTTACCTACTATCCATTACAATGACGGTTTAACTTCAAGTATCTTTTAGTAATAAACGATAATTTTGTGTTTTTACATATGTAGTAAGTATACTGTTTACGAATATACTTAATTACTTTACTCACGCCTATTATTATGTGCAAAGAATGATGACTTATGGCTGGGACGAGTAGGCATAAAAGTTCACGTAAATAGTGGTTAGGCCTCGAGAAAGCTTCGAGGCCCTAATGGGGTCGCTGTCACAATAACAGTAAAGGTGATTGACGACCAGCAATTCGGTTCGAGTTGAATAAGAGAAGCTACGACGCGGCGTGCTGTCACAATTACCATAAGATTTAATTTCGCATTAACTACTTGTTCCAATAGGATTCTGTTTCAAGCTTAGATTGGCGTCCTAAAACTTAGGTAAACAGTATAGGTAAGGTATTTTATTATCATTTTTTACAATCGCAATAATCGAATTGACTAATTGAGGAGAGGCTTTGTTTTTGTTCGTCACACTGCGTATTCCCAAAAGCGTAAAAAATTTCATCTATAGGTCAAGATTATTTAGTGTCAATTAATATTTTAAAAAACCGGCCAAGTGCGAATCGGATTCGATTTCAAGGCTTCCGTACGTTACCCAATTTTTAACAATGTATTTTTTATATGTGAAACGCGAGTGAATTGCCTTTAAAAAACCCGTAATAGGGGTCGGATCAAAAACTAAGTAATTAGTCCGACTCACGCTTGACTGCATATTTCTAATAGGGTTTCCTGTCTGTCCATATAGGTAAAGAATTATTTTGTATATTTTTTTCAAGAGCCAAACCCAGACCCAGACGCAGTAACTTCGGAGATAAAGGGGGGGAGGGGGAATGATCATTTTTTGGCTATTTCTTAAATAGGTACCTAACTATATATTTTAAAATTCCAAAAAATATATATTTGAGATTCTCAAAATGAGCTCTTTCATTTGATATGTAACACGATATAGTTTAAAAAATATTATATTTTTTCTCATTTACCCCCCAAAAGTGGTCTCCATGTTTAAAATTCATTCGTTTACGTAAGATGTCCGTCTTTGGGTCACGAATTTACATATGTGTAAGTAAATAGTAATTGAAAGTCAAATTGTAGACAGACTACTGTACGGATATGATGGTCGTTCTTGTCTACGTGACAGCGTGATAAAACGGTGTCCGTCACTTTCTTTCCCACGGTGTTAAACAGTGACAGTTATTTTATCACGTGGATAAAGATGGATAAAGCTATCCATAATAGGCTGGCAGGTGTATATTCACCGGCACCGTCATGTTAGAGGGGTCCCGGTCCAGACGCAGACGGTGCGATATCCGGGCGGGTTCAGCGACCGTCTGGGGCTCCCGGCCGTCGACCGGCGGCGTCCCGGCGGCTCGAGGACAGCGACCGTCGTGGTCCGGCCGCCTCAGCCACCCGCGGCGACGTCGGCGTCGGCGTCCACGCGCCGACTTTCTGACTATGTCGTCTTGTATAGTCTGTCAAGCAGGATATGTCAGTAGCAATGTAAAGCAAACTAAAGTATGGTATCCCCAGGAAACGAACCAAAAGCAGCAATGTACATCGAACAACGATGAAATGTAAACAAAATAGTTCCGATAACTATAAAAAATACGAAATTTTTAATTTTTTACAAAATAAAAAAATAAAATAAAATAATAAAATAAAAAACGTATAAAAAAAATACAAATAGTTATGTAGGTAGCAGTATACAATTACTGGGGATGGAACCAGGGACCTCCCGATGCAAACAAAAAAGCTAACGTTTGCAAAATACGCCATTATATAGTAACGGCACCAGTCATGGGACATTTAAGAGGAAATTTGGAGTATTTGCGATATTTCCCTGATACATGTAAAAGTTCTACCGCTTAGCTTGTTAAAAGATGAATATCCTATCCTTTTTTCATGTTTCAGGCGTGTTGTATCAAAGATACTGCAATTAGTTTCCACATAATTAACAAATTAAAACTATGTTTTTTTTCTCCAGTCATCAAGTCATGGACATTTGGTGTCCATCCCGTCCGTCCGTCCCGTGCAAGCGAAAGATTCTATAATAGATTCACGAGCGTAGCGAGTGAATCTAATTTAGAATCTTGAGCGTAGTAAGGGACTCAAAAGCGCACGAGATGTAAATAACTTTGATCTCGTGTAGTACACAACATTTTTCACCTCAGCAGTGAGAACATATTAGAGAACCCGAAAAATGTATTCCTTCTTCATCACTTACCTCTATTCACTCATGTTTTCTTAAGATATACCAACAATTAAATTTTCACCTCAGCAGCTCGAACCCTTGGTACTTTGCTACTTAAAAACAGTGAGCAAAATCGCATTTTGCTCACTGTTTTTAAGTAGCAAAGTACCCTTGTTCGAGCTGCTGAGGTGAAAAATTAATTTCGCACCTTTTTCAGTAGACAAGATTTGGTTGATCCAGTATATATAGTTTGTCAAAGC
Organism: Cydia amplana; assembly: GCF_948474715.1. Taxonomy (NCBI): domain Eukaryota; kingdom Metazoa; phylum Arthropoda; class Insecta; order Lepidoptera; family Tortricidae; genus Cydia; species Cydia amplana. Next base: position 30,232,893 of record NC_086069.1, read on the forward strand.
AAAGGACTGTCTCATTTCAAACATAGACAGAGAGAATCATACCACCTTTGTCTTACACTTGTACTAGCACCCAAAAGAAAAGAATGAGTATACTTTTTTTGTTATTATTTACTGACAAATTGGTTTGACCAACTATAGTAGGTATGGCTCTTTCCTCTACTTAGGTATGTTGTCTGCGTTTTGATTTCTATAACAATATAAGTACTTAATAAATTGATTCTTTATGTCTGTAAGTAACCGCGCGGGGGTCACGGGGGTCGGGGGTCTTTTACCATGGTCTTAAACCTTACCGAAGTTTACCTACCAAAGGTACCTACAGTCAGCTGCAGATAAATTGAACCCTCCTACAAGTCCTACAGAAATTATTATTACCTTAGGCTTAAATAATGGATTTACCTATTAGTGGTATTAAAGCCACAATACACTACCGCACCCTGACGTTGCTGCGGTGCGGTAGTGTGTTATGGGTTTTACTTATTTTGTACTTTTATTTGTGAGGGGTGTCAGGTTTTTTCAGCGGACTGTACTTTCGTGTGCGCGTGGTCGCTGCCAGTGCTGCCACTGCCAGTGCAGAGTGCCACTCTGAAGTGAGGAAAACGGAAATATAGATGGTCAAGCAGATCTTGTCAGTAGAATAAGTTTTTGGCAAAAATTTAATTTTTGGTACAAGCTTTTATCGCTGACTGTACTTTTCTTACGACAGACAACTAATACTCATCGAGACAATTCTAAAAACCCCTAACACAATTAGGTTGCGTTGTTTCATCACAGAGTTCCTATGACCACCTCCTGTCTCCACCATCAGATCAGTTCGACAGTACCATATTATTGTATTGTCATCAGAACTACATACAGCTGCCAATTTTCATGACGCTACGATCCTTGGAAGATGGTTAAATTAGTTACCTTAGATTCCATTACATAGTTAGTTACATACAGCCCATACAGGTCGACCTAATAAAAGCTAAAGCTTGCTAAAAAGGCGGCAAATTTGAAAAATGTAGGCGCGAAGGGATATCGTCTCAGAAAATTTCAATTTCGCGCCTTTTTTTTACTGACAAGATTTGGTTGACTAGCTATATTAATAAACAGTGATCGGAATTGGTAGTGCCATTTCACGGGACTTCGGTGCATAAGCTTAGTATGGATATACCTTTTCACCCCGTAATTTCATATTACCTACTTCAATTAAAGACATGCCAAAAAATATTTTTGTGAAAAAATCCGGCCAAGTGCGAGTCGGATTCGCGTTCCAAGGGTTCCGTACATTAAGTCCGACTCACGCTTGACTGCACATTTCTAATAGGTTTTCCTGTCATCTATAGGTAAAGAACTATTATGTGTATTTTTTCAAAAGTTTAGACCCAGTAGTTTTGGAGATAAGGGGGGGGGGGGGATGTGGTGGAATGGTAATTTTTTGCCTATTTTCTTGAATAACTGCTAAACTATTAATCCTAAAATTATATTTGAAATCCTTACAATGAGCTCTTTCATTTGATATGTAACACGATAGGGGAAACTGGGGAGGGTTGATCACCCCTTTTGTTTTTAGCATACATTTTCTTAACTATTTGTAGTATTGAAAAACTTTATAGACCATACGATTCAGAATTTATCTCTTCATTAATAGTTTGAATTAGAACAGATTTGTGCAATAAATTAGACCATTATTTAATGAAAACCCATACTGTTGACTTTTACCATGTGTCCCCTATGTAAGGGAGACTTGTTTACCCCTGGTCGGGAGCCTTGATCCTAGGGGGATCAAGTGACCCTGGTTCTTGGGACACATGGTAAACAGATTTTTACCATGTCTCCCCGTACCAGATTCGCATTGATTATATAACTCGGATCGCTATTAGCAATGCATCTATAATTTGTAAAATACACAGCAAACATATATATATTGCATCTTCCATGCTTTGAAGTTGTATTTCCGGTAATCAGATGTCTAAGCCGAAGGGATCAAGTCTTCCAGATTTGGGGACACTTGGTAAAAAGATTTTAAGCGGCAATGTCATATTTCGAGGGTAGTATCTACATTAATTTATTCACTTTATCTACAGAAAATTAATATATGAAGATATCAAACACAAATGAATCCATAATCTTATACTTTTAAAAAACAATGTAATCGTATTATCCATAAAACAACATAAAATAGGGAATCAATTTTTGAACCAAAAAAAAGTTAAAATAAAACAAAAATCTAAGTTATTCACATAAAATTTCTTGTAACAAGCTAAATTTTTTAAAGTTATTATGAAGGTATTTTTAGCGTCAGATACCTACAGCAATTTTAAATTTCTTACCCATCTCTGGTCGTTATTGTTTACTATATTAAATAAGTTTAGAAATTTACTGCTCACGTTTCGAGGACGGTGTTTGAGCTGCATAATCCTAAAATCCTTTCTATGGACCGTCGGTTCTATAGTACATAAGGTCGGAAAGCCATTGAAATAGCATTTCATCCATAAAAACAAATATCGCCGGTTGAAAACCAAATATCGTTATAAGTGTTGTTTGTCGACCGAGTAACATCCCCTGTGTGCAAAACGTTTAACTTGATAAACAAGACCAAGTGCGGGTAGTTCGTAAAATGTTGATGTCAACTTTAGTTGTCTTTTCAAAGGCCACGGGGATAATTCCGTTTTCGGAGTTCGGAGTCGGTTGTATAATTAAAAACTGAATTATACGCCATTAAATACCGTTTTAATAAACAATAATGAGTCAAAAACCTTGAAAGTTTAAATCAGTGTTTCTCTGGTCGTAATTTTGCGGCATGATTTACTAAAGAAAAGAAAATATTTATGATAGCTCTATGAATCATTTTGTAAGTAAATTTATTACAATGTATACTTGATCGCTTTGGGGGTGACATGATCCCGGAAACATATCTCCCCTGAAGAAAAAGACAAAGTCTCCCCATACATAGTAAGATTATAAAACGTGCCGTACTCGAAACGTGTGTTCGCGTATATCAATGTAATCCAAGTTAATCATCACTTCAATAAATAACAAATAAAATAAGCACACTCACTAACATCATTTCCATCTCATATTATAAAATAAATCCAGTTAAAGCTTACCGAAAATTGAATATAGTACGCAGAAAATCTTTCACCATCCGCCATTTTTGAACCACTGACTTTTCCGATACAGTGCCATGACAGAACGTGAAGTTAGGAACGAATGAATGAGTGTTAACAGTGCAAAAAAATGTATCTCGTTTGGTTTGATTAAAAATGAAGTTTACCAAGTGTCCCCTAGGGATCGACCCTCCCCACCCTCACCTATAGTTTGAAAACCTTTATTTTTTAATTTTCTCATTTACCCCCCAAAAATGGCCTCCATATTTAAAATTCATTTATTTACGTTACACGTCCATCTTTGGGTCACAAACTTACATATGTGTGCCAAATTCCAACTTAATTGGTCCAGTAGTTTCGGAGAAAATCGGCTGTGACAGACGGACGGACAGACAGACGCACGAGTGATCCTATTAGGGTTCCGTTTTTTCCTTTTGAGGTACGAAACCCTAAAAATGAGAGTCTTGGAATCCCGAGTCTTATCCATGTTAAGTACAATGTTTGAGGTCATTCACCCCAAATGGCACTACCTATTCCGATCATTGTTAATAAACACAACACATTTCAGAAATCCCTAAACTAAACAACTGCTCATAAATCTTTAGGTCAATGGTCATGCTAGATCGTTGATCATGATGATTTGATGATATTCGTTAGCGCTTATACAAACGTCGCGCATGTCATTCTTCCGAATCGCAAATATTTTAATGGATTGATTGAAGTGCCGCGTATTTACGCGGCGATAAGATAGGTACGCGGGGGCTACCGCGAACCGAATCCTCGAGGAACCGCCCCCGCGTCAGCTGAGCGCCCCCGCCCGCGCGCCCCGGCCGCCATCTTGCCCCATCCATTGCATCGCAGGCACAGGCAGCAGTGTTGCCAACTTGGCATAATTGATGCCAGATCTGGCATATTTTCACATAAGCATAATTATTGAATTGTGTCCCTAAGCCAAGTTTGAAACCTACTTGGCAGTGTAATCCATGGCACAACCGTCAAAGGAAATTTTATACATACTTACGAGGAATTATAAGCGGTAACAGACTACCGCGGTAATAGACGAGAGTACTGATATTTAAAGAAATGTTGAGGCGAAAAGTTGAATTCCCATAAGAAAATTGAATCTCGCGCCTTTTCTACTTACAAAGTGGGTTAAGTGGGTGTGCCAGCCAGAGTGTAACTACATTTTTTGTTGTGCCTATTTCCCATTAGCCACATCACATTAAATTTGACAGCACAAAGGCTTGATTTAAATTGTTTCCAAATTGTCCAATATATGCCATTCTTGTCACTATTAAATCGAGAAAATCGGGCTATGCCTTCTCTGCATCAACAGCTACAAACTGTGGAGAGCCACTATAAACGTCACGTTTCATGGCTCCTCTACACGATGGGCCAACGCCGGCCACTCCAAGGGACGCAGCTATGCGGTAGAATGAGATAGCAATATCACTTGCTCCCTCTAACGCAGGGATGTTACGAACATCCGCATCCGCATCCGCAACCGCGGAACTTCCGCATTATTTTCAATATCCGCATCCGCATAAAATCGATGCGGAGCTTATGCGGATGCGGATGTCGAACAAATCGGTACAGGAACGTCTTAGCGGCGGCGTAAGTGCTAGGTAATTTCGTCATTACCTATAACGAAATCGTCTAGATCCAGAAAAGTCGGCGAAGTTACTGTTTATTTAATATAACGCACCTATATTCTTGCTCAAATACTAAACGTTTCGTTTTTATTTTAATAAAAAAATATTAAAAATGTAATATTTGACGTTTTCTAAGTACCTAATCATGACATCCGCATCCGCATCCGCATCCGCGGATGTGAGCCTTTAAATATCCGCATCCGCATCCGCGGATGTCAAAAAATCTGCATCCGCAACATCCCTGCAGTCTAACACAAATGCGTCCCTTGGAGTGGCCGGCGTTGGCCCATCGTGTAGAGGAGCCATCAAAGAAATTTGACATTATACTTGGTCAACCAGATCTTGACAGTAAAAAAAGGCGGCAAAATTGAAAAATGTAGGCGCGAAAAGGTATCGTCCCATAGAAAATTTGAATTTCGCGCCTTTTTTTACTGACAAGATTTGGTTGACCAGCTATAGCTAACCAAGCGGTGCAAAGTTAGCTTGGTCTGACTCTATAAAATTTTCAGCACATTTTATTTAGCACATTTCAAAATTATTTAGCATATTTCTGGCATAATCTAGACATAAGTCTGGCATTTTTTCAAATTCCGAGTTAGCAACACTGACAGGCAGTGAGGCAGTCGAAACCCGCGCGAGCTTCGAACCGCATGCTTTGTGTTGTCTCCCGCAGTGTTATGCTGAACGATAGCCAATACTCCTAGTGAACATAAATAAAGTCGCGTGTGCTTCACTGCTTGTGTTTGTGCCTTTGTTCAGCGAGCCTGTGGAGTTGCGAGCGCTGGCCGGCGCGCCGGGGGCACTGACCGCGGACTCCGAGGTACGGATCAGGAGATGAGCGGCGCGGAACGTTCTCCTCCTAGCTCTGCTCATTTGAATACCGAATAACGGTGATTCTAATCAACGAACTGGCGATGATCGTACCTAAATTGTATCCGTCTATTAACATAAGTAAATATATTGTAAGTTACTATAAACAATCACCTACGCGCTTTATTTTGTACGTAACTGCAATGCAATCCGCGAGGCTCGCTTGCATCTTAGCTTGAACAACAAAACGGTAGTGCATCTTCTGTATTGGAACTCGTTTAGGCCGGTTAGGCATTGCACCGAACACCTATTAGCTATAACCTAATAATGTAGGGTTAAGAAACGGTCGGATTCAGATGTTCGGCGCTCCGCGATCGTCCCAGGTCCCACGGCGTGTTTTTGGGTATTTATTTCACGGCGATTAATCAGATTATGGCTTATCTAATTAGCACAAGGTGCCTACATCGGTAATGAGATATCGTTAACCTAATAAGGGTTTTTCCAAACTTGTAATATTCGTAATTTTGTATCAAGCTTCCTAATAATCTTTAATCGTAAGTTTGATCTCAGTAATGGGCATTAATCCGTCGGATGCGTGGATTATTTAGAGACAGCGTAGTGTATTTATTGGGTAGCCAAGGATTGGCGGTAGGAAGCGTGCATCCGAGTTGCGACACGGCGCAATCACCGATCCATGTCCGATCCGTTTGCTTCAAGTTCAATCCAATCCGAACTCAAAGAGTCAGTCAGCAACGAACAGCCAAACTCTTACCAGCGCTTATTTTATATTCCAAATAGATGCATAGGACGAAATTTCAAATTAAATGTGGACCAGAGATATAGGAGGTTTATTGATTTGTTTTCACTTTTTCTCGCGGAGCCCCCACAGAGGCTTTGCGGGGAGCCCTAGGCAATGATATTATATAACCATAGATAGGTTATACTCATACTTGAGGAGCACAAAAAATACTTCCATATTTATTTCTGTGCCTACGAAAAAATCTGTTATTTTTTATTAATGTTCTCATTCCATCCATATTTGTCACACTCGTTGTTAAACATAAGGTCTTCTCTTTCGGTGTGAGGGAGCTCGTTAGCACGTGCACAATTCTCGCTTGTCCAGCCGCGTCTAAAGGCAACTTGTCCAATTTGTCACAAGGTAAGCGCTTCAATTTTGGAACGCCTATAACCTATCTTGAGTTATAAATCATTGGCCCTAGGGATCCGCGAAGCACACTTTGAGAATGGCTGCTACTGCTGCTAGACACATTTAGGGCCGGTATCATTTTTATGTACTTAGATATATCATTTTTAGGGTTCCATACCTCAAAAGGAAAAAACGGAACCCTAATAGGATCACTCGTGTGTCTGTCTGCTGTGTGTCCGTCCGTCTGTCTGTCACAGCCTCACAGCCTATTTTCTCCGAAACTACTGGACCAATTAAGTTGAAATTTGGCACACATATGTAAGTTTGTGACCCAAAATGGACGTGTAACGTAAATAAATGAATTTTAAATATGGAGGCCATTTTTGGGGGGTAAAAATAAAGGTTTTCAAACTATATCGTGTTACATATCAAATGAAAGAGCTCATTGTAAGAATCTCAAATATATATTTTTTATAATTTTAGGATAAATAGTTTATTCAAGATATTCAAGAAAATAGGCAAAAAAAGCGGCCAAGTGCGAGTCGGACTCGCCCATGAAGGCTTCCGTATTTAGGCGATTTATGACGTATTAAAAAAAAACTACTTACTAGATCTCGTTCAAACCAATATTCGGTGGAAGTTTACATGGTAATGTACATCATATATTTTTTTTAGTTTTATCATTCTCTTATTTTAGAAGTTACAGGGGGGGGGGGGACACATTTTACCACTTTGGAAGTGTCTCTCGCGCAAACTATTCAGTTTAGAAAAAAATGATATTAGAAACCTCAATATCATTTTTGAAGACCTATCCATAGATACCCCACACGTATGGGTTTGATCAAAAAAAAATTTTTTTAATTTTTCAGTTCGAAATATGGGGAACCCCAAAAATTTATTGTTTTTTTTCTATTTTTGTGTGAAAATCTTAATGCGGTTCACAGAATACATCTACTTACCAAGTTTCAACAGTATAGTTCTTATAGTTACGGAGAAAAGTGGCTGTGACATACGGACGGACAGACAGACGGACAGACACACATGACGAATCTATAAGGGTTCCGTTTTTTGCCATTTGGCTACGGAACCCTAAAAATGACCCCCCCCCCCTTATCTCCGAAACTACTGGGTCTAAAATTAAAAAAAAAAATACACAAAATAGTTCTTTACCTATTAGATCACAGGAAAACCTATTAGAAATCTGCAGTCAAGCGTGAGTCGGACTTAATGTACGGAACCCTTGGAACGCGAGTCCGACTCGCACTTGGCCAGTTTTTTAGACATTAAGGATTGCAATAAGTCTAAAATTGTGCGGTAAGGTATAATAATCAAATTATACGCAATTCTTTGTACTTTGTAGCAACTCCGTCAAGCGGACGGAAACAGGCACTGGGCGCCAAACAGGCATAATTACCCTATTTCACTACCGCGACCGTAGCAATTGAAAGGTTTGCCTACCAAAAAAAGCACATATGTGCTATATCATGTATGATAAATTTAGAATAGGGGCATATACTAGGTAGGTATGTCAAGCAGGCTTTTAGGTGATGATAACTCTCATATAAGAGTCACTATTACCTACATTTGATGGTCGATATATGGCCAATTAAGCAGTAGGTTACCTATGCTATGGTCTAACTTTGCCCTTTGTCTAGGCTATGTCTATTATTTTCTATATCTTTTTAGTCTTTCGTGTCCAAGAATCCCGGGAAACAGGATTTATGAGTGTTAGGGACCAGTCCCTTATGTAGTCCTTATGTATAGTTTACTCTGCTGTGGCATGAGCGGCGCCGACCTTCCTCGATGTCAGCACGCGCTGATTGCCCAGCTGCTGATAAGATAAGACAAGGCACAGGCGACCGCGATCCAAGCGAACGCGTCACACATTCGTGTTACACTTTCCTTTCCAAACTGAGTGGAAGTCACCAATATAAGTGCCCACACGTGTCTTCGTCTGTTTACCTGCTTTGGGTTGGTTTTGGGTTGAAAATTCCACCAAGAGAGGCATCTCTAAAATACAAACTGGAATAGGTACGGTTTCAGCTAATTTAATTTCAGTACCATTCCGCACCTTGTCACAGTGACAATAGTATGTATCTATGCAGCGACTTTCTTATTGATTGTCACTGTGGTGTGGTATCTACGAAATGGTTGAAATTAAATTCTTTGACTGTACATACACTGATACACTAAGTACCTAGAGGTGTCGTGTTTACCTATTTATTACATAATAGAATTCCATTCCATTAAGTAACTTAAAATATGGCTAATGTCACGAACGTTAATGAGATACATAGGTAGGTATTTTTTTATTTTCCTACTCCTAACACTACTCCTGTGCGGAAACAGCCAACATTGTGTTTCCTAATTAATATTTCTAACTCATTCCTAATTAACTGCGTAAAACTGCGTAGTCATACACACTGTAGTTAATGTACTTAAACCTGAGTAATTATTGTCAAATTATAATTATAATCACGACGATATCGAATATCAAAACTATTCATAACACGTCCCTCCCTACCGTACCAGTGCGTATCACATAATAGCAGTCGTATTGTAAAGTAATCAATATTAAACATAAGCAGCCATATTGAAGCCGGCTTCCAACGAGGACAGAAAACATTGGCGGCTTTCGTGGATCTAAGTGCAGCGTATGACACTGTCTGGGTAAGCGGATTGATCCACAAGGTAGGCAAGATAATTCCGTCTGCGAAAATGCTCCGTCTCCTGGGGAACATGATGGGGCCACGAAAGATTACCGTGCTGTTAGGCAACACAGCCAGCAAATACAAGCAACTAAAGAATGGACTTCCGCAGGGTTCCATTCTGGCTCCCCTCCTATTTAATATATACACCAGCGACATGCCTCCCACTCAGTCACAAATTTCTGTACGCCGATGATATTGCGCTCACAACCCAGACTAGGAGTTTTGAGGCTGGCGAAGCTGTGCTCACGCGGGACCTTGATGCCTTACATCAGTACTACACCAAATGGAGACTCCACCCAAATCCTCAAAAACAGAGGTTACCGCTTTCCATCTATCGAACAGCCTGGCAAATAGGGAGGTGGATGTTACTTTCTGCGGGCAAAAAATCCGCCACAATCCCAACCCGAAATATCTAGGGGTCACGTTGGATCGGTCACTAACATACAAAGTACACATGGAAAACCTAGCCCAAAAGGTAAAGACCCGGGTAAACCTTATAATTAAGCTGACCGGAACTTCGTGGGGTGCTCGAGCTGACGTGCTGCGAACATATTCTATGTCTCTTGTATACTCTCCAGCGGAATACTGCGCACCAGTGTGGTATAAAAGCGCGCACACCAGCAAGATTGACGTTCAGCTGAACCGAGTGATGCGAATTGCGAACGATATCTGGCAGCTTGCTACCTACCCCCAGCTCCCCGTATTATCGCACATTGCCCCTCCGGACATCAGGAGAACTCAGGCTGCTGCGCGGGAATGGGACAAAGCATCTACGCATGCCTTACCGATTAGAGAGACGCTGGACTACCTACCACAGGCGCACCTACCATCTCGCAAACCTATTTGGTCTGACTACCAGCTACAAGGCCAAGAGCCATTCAATGTCTCCGCGGAGTGGAGAAAGCAGTGGCAAGCGCAGGACGGTGACCCAAGCACAGACCCCACCAAACTACCGATTGGATTCAAAGACCACCGCAGGATCTGGGTCACTATAAACCGCATCCGAACGGGAGGAGGACGCTGTAACCAGAACCTTCACAGATGGGGAATCTCGCCGACACCAGCCTGTGACTGTGGGGAGCCAACTCAAACAATCCCTCACATAATAGGAAATGTCCTAGAAGGCGATTTGCCGGAAGCATGCAGGACTTGTTGGCACTCACACCGGAAGCAAGGGATTGGCTACTCAATTTAGATATTAAATCGTAAATATTTCATTTCTGTGTAAATTGTAAATTAAGTGTAATTCTTTGTTCAGGAATAAAGCCATACGATATAATAATAATAATAGGGCAGGGCAGCTTGTGGCGAGCTGTTGGGGAGTAACGACCCCACGGACCCGAGTGCTCCAGAGAGTCGGTCAGGGTCTCCGTCTCTGGCGTGTCTTCGTCGGTCGGAGTGGACCCCAAGGGGACCCGCAGGACTCTCGGCTCTGGCTTGCCTTCATTGGCCGTCCAGAGAGGAGTCGTTAGAGCTGTATGCTCCAGGGGTGGAAGTGAAATTTGCGTAAGCGCGAGTTGGCACAGTGGCTGTTTACAGCCACTGGGTAGAAAGCGGTGTACACCTCTCGACACCCCTGAGCCGCTCACACCGATGTTGCCCCTGGTCGTCTTTGCGACGACAGTTTCAGGGGCCCATCTAGTCAGCGGCGAGTCACCACCTGCCTCGATAACGTGTGTTAGCATTGTTATGGCAGGTGTCCGGACTTCTTTACAATAGCCCAGTATCATTGTCCACCCAAACTTCAATCCATAGAACGATATACTGTTTACATTTTCTACAATAGTCCCAATGCCTGCTGCGACCGGTTCATGAGTGTCTATTATTTCACCTGTGAACGGGTTCCAGCAGGCGTTCTACATGACATCAAATCTCTCCAAGGGGCCTCTACGTGTTGGATCTATATCCCCACGCAAGCCTATCAAAAGACCGGGATTTATAGGCCCGTGATCCCAAAAAAGGAGATACAAATAATAATAAAGAGAATAATAAATAGTCGTTTCAGTGAACGGTCTAATAGCGAAGAGTCTCGACCAACATCTTGAGAGACTCTCGCTAGGTGGTTGGATCAAGGGTCAGATGCAGAAGGCGGTGATCTTGGACACGGCGCGGATAGTCCGCCGGTTCCTCTCTCTGCAGCCCTGACCACCGGCAGCTTGGGCCTTGCCCCGCTGCTGGCGGCACCCTAGGTTAGGTTTTTTATAATATGTTTATAAGTATTTTGTATTGTTTTTGTAAGTGTTTTTGTATTTTATTTTTATGTCCATATTATAAAATAACCTAACTTAAGACCAAAAATAAATAAAGAAAAAGAATAATAATATTAAACATTACGGCCGCAGAGGTTTCTTTCACCGTCGTCGTGTTTATACGTGATACCTTTATGAGGCCCGTGATTCACGGAGGCAGCTTTGTTCGAAGAAGTGTGCACGTTTCAACGACATTAGTACCTATGAGCATTTTCACTTAACTGTGCACCTTAAAGCGCGACTTAAGTCGTGTTTCAGTAACGTCTAACCGTTACATTCCTGACAAAATCTAAGGGATCTGACATTGACCGTCAGTTTTGTAACGATTGCTAACCGGCAGTTAAAGGTGCACAGTTAAGTGAAAATGCTCATAGGTACTAATGCCTCTTTGGTGAACCCAAGGTAAAGGGGCTATAAAGCCTAGTTTTCGACATACCTAAAGGGCAACCTTTTGTAAACTTGTATGATAAAGTCATTACTCAAAATGTACTCAAGCAGTTATACAAACTGTTGTCTAAGGAGACACAGGAGAAATAACTTTTGTCTTAAAATATGTATAGGCAAATTAGGCATGATGCATCATCCTTTAGATTAGATTATGTAAAGTCGGTAAAGATAAACCGAGCACGCGTTCGATCCGAAACACAAACATCCCTTTTCTCATGTCGCGTATAATAAATTAATAATAAAATAACAGCGGTAGGAAATTCTAAACCAAGAGCGCATTCAAAAAATGTCAGAACAATGTAAGGTCGGATCGGATATAATTTAGACGTTTGTATTTTGTTATTTAGTGAAGGTGCAGTTTGTTCGCCGCTATTGAAGGCCTGAAACGGACAGTATCACGTAGCTGTTAATTAACAAACTAACACGTGTAATCCTCCTCGGCCTCAGTGTGTTCGAGTCACAGAGATGAGCGCTATGCGATCTGACAGACAATGAATCTACTCGTGTTGCGCGAAAACATTCCTCAATTGGAGAGGTAAAGCCAAAAAGGTAAAAGTAAAATATGCCATATAATATACCACATGTATATAATATATGTATTGTCGAAAATAGATCAAGAGTAACAGCCAAAGGTCGAGAAAGGAAAGAATCTACGTGCCGGATATTAAGTACATAACTTGAGTATTTGATTTGAACTCAATTGTCCCAAATCACTTTTAATGGCTCCTCTACACGATGGGCCAGCGACGGCCACTCCAAGGGACGCAGCCATGCGGTAGAATGAGATAGCAATATCACTTGCTCCCTCTAACGCTTAAATGCGTCCCTTGGAGTGGCCGGCGCTGGGCCATCGTGTAGAGGAGCCATACAACAATATTTTATGTCAAGTTAATTGTGCCAGATTTTGATGGTGTCTGGTAATTCGACTGTGAGTCATCGTAATTCTGAAGTAGGAACTAAGCGCGCAAAATTGCTAGTAAAAATGGTATTTACATCATGTTTATATCTAGTTACTTATCTCTAGTTATCTAGCGTAACTACATTATAACGAAAGGTTCGCACGGCGTCGCTAAGAGAATATAGCATTAGTATAGCGGCGTGTGGTCACGGCCGGCCGCGCCTGCCATCTTACGGCTGTTACGTGCTCATGCATTATGCAGCCCCACACGTGGATGCCCAGCCTGACTCCGATGGCCATCTCTCTATTTCCCAAGAGGGATATATCCCTTTCTCACACTACCTGTGTACTTGTGTAGGTACTCTTATTCTATAAAGTAAGCTCCACTCCACCCAGAAGACATCTAGTAAAAGAAGCAAAGCAAAAGGCTAAAAGTTGTTCATGACAAATATTGTTTATTTATTGTAAGAAGTATTTGTAACCTTTTGAATCGCTTACACATTGATAACCGCATTATCCTATGCCCGCAGCCCACCAAGGAGTGATAAGATAAGACAATCACAAAGAAACATCCTAAATTATTTTGATAGATTACATTGACCCTAAAACGAGCACGTGACATCGAGGAGACACTGCCTGGCCGGAAAACGGTTTCCGTTTACTGAAAAACTTACCTACAAAGAATGCCAAAGGCAACAACGAGGAAGTCCGGGATATTTCAGACGGCGGTTATTTTTAACGGGAATAAAAACTAAAAAGTCATCAGAGGAACATTCACTAGGCTCACTCAACTGTGGAGTATGGACCAACGAGTCTGATCTCCCATTTCGTATGGATTTCATACGAACCTGGATCTTTTGACCTTACAGACCAGTAGAGAATTAGTACGTGTTTAGGAATAGTTGTAGCTTTCAACGTCTGCGGCGCGGCGGGACACAGGAGTCTTTTGTTCCTGTGCCAGCCTCGCAGCCAAACACTTCACCTCTGGCCGCTTTCAAACGCCCCTTCCTTTGTTTCTTATCAACAGGCGTACCCAGTCCAAGTCGTTGAGACGTGCATTATACAGCGGGAGCAACCGGAACAAACTAGCAGTGTGACAAGTTTAATCGGTTCTGCGAGTAGGTACCTACATAATGTTTCATTAGCACCGTGACGTGAGATCAGACTTATTTCTGACTTCAAAGCTACCTAATTCATTGCCAAATCATAATGTCCGTTTCGTTTCAGCCTCGCGGATACTTTTCATACATAAAGTTATATTCAGAACATATTATGTACTGTAAGGGTAAAAACACCAGAGCACCATTTATAACAATATTTATTAGAGAATCACAATATATGAGAGTTAGGGACTTAGGTAATACGCGACGCCGTTTAGGCGCAAAAACCGATCTTCTAGATGACAGACGTCATAGTGCTGTCGCAGAGGTTATTGTAGTGATGTGAAGACCGCTAAATTACGATACCGCCTTTTAGCTCGGCCATCGCCTGACCCGACCAGCGCCCCGCAGGTCACTGTCATCAGTGCAGCCACTGAAGTCTGCCACAGCCAACGCAGTCGCAGCAAGCTGGGTCTTCACCAGGTGGATGTAGCCTCCACCAGTTCAATATTCTGCGAATTGAACAAGCACCTTTTACGCTCAGCCGATATACAAGCCTTGGTCCTTTTGAGTAATTCGACTCGAGTTCCGTTGAAACGGTCTATTTCGTTATTGTCAACTTACACCAAGATATTTAGTTCTATTTCAGTCGAATTGGAGTAAGGGCTTAAGCCGACTGAACCAAATGTAAGAAAGCATGACCAGGCTAGGTACCAAATAATCCGTGGTATGAGAGGTGTTAGGATATGCAAGTCTGCTCAGCACTTGCTTGAAATACACAAAAGGCTTAATTCACGTGCATATGACACCAAGAGGATATAAATACCAATTAATTATGCAAAATAATAAAATATTGCGATGAGCGTGACATCTAGCGGCAGGTAGATAAACCACCCCCTTTTTTGTAACACCATCTAACATAAATTATTTTCTTGTGAATAACGTCATATAACTTTCAAGGATTTATTAGATTTTGATAAATTTCTAGCATGTATACCCATGCAGCTAGCCCAAACCTTCCATTGAGCGGTGCGTTCATACTGACCGCTTAACGTAACAATGACTATTTGTGTCGTTTTAAAAGCAAAGACTTGGAACAAACTCACAATTGGCTTCTCCGTTGTAGGATGTAAGACTCCCTCGCATGCACGCACAAAAATGCGTACAACTCGTGAGAGGCTAACATGGGACACGTCTCATGCATGTGCGGAGCTGCCTAGGCTAGGACACCACTGCCCTTGTAGGCGCAACGACCGTAGAAGTCGGCCCTTCACGATAAGGTTGTCACGGAGCCCGGTGCACGCACTCGCTCCAACTGGGTATTTCGAACAGGCACTCCCTCCAACTCTACTGGATCCGGTACTTCGCCAGCGATCCCTAGAAGGTATAAGTGCAAGCAACCCTTTCAAGGTAACCTTGAGATCATCAGTCTTAAGGTCATTAAAATATCCTTTTGTAAACAAGGTCTCAAGCCAACCTCTCAAGGTCAACAACAAATAGTACGATACGATATAGATAAAACATTCATCGGTAGTAGAAATAATGGTCCTCTTAAGGATAATATCATATCACATGCAATGGTCCGCCTCTTAAAGCCTGCACTGCAGATACCAGGAACAAACTAGCCTGTTAAAGATAGTCTTGTATCACATGCAATGGTCCGCCTCTTAAGGCCTGCACTGCAGATATACCAGTAACAAAATTAGCCTATTAAGGATAATCTAAGCTCACATGCAACGGTCCGCCTTTTAAGGCCTGCATTGCAGCAAATACCAGTAACAACCATCCTCTTAAGGATAGTCTTATATCACATGCAATGGTCCACCTCTTAAGGCCTACACTGCAAATACCAGTAACAACCATCCTCTTAAGGAAAGTCTTATATCACATGCAATGGTCCGCCTCTTAAGGCCTACACTGCAAACACCAGTAACAACCATCCTCTTAAAGATAGTCTTATATGACATGCAATGGTCCGCCTCTTAAAGCCTACACTGCAAATACCAGTAAACAACCATCCTCTTAAGGATAGTCTTATATCACATGCAATGGTCCGCCGCTTAAGGCCTGCACTGCAGATATACCAGTAACAAAATTAGCCTATTAAGGATAATCTAAGCTCACATGCAACGGTCCGCCTTTTAAGGCCTGCATTGCAGCAAATACCAGTAACAACCATCCTCTTAAAGATAGTCTTATATGACATGCAATGGTCCGCCTCTTAAAGCCTACACTGCAAATACCAGTAAACAACCATCCTCTTAAGGAATGCAATGGTCCGCCTCTTAAAGCCTACACTGCAAATACCAGTAAACAACCATCCTCTTAAGGATAGTCTTATATCACATGCAATGGTCCGGTTCTTAAAGCCTACACTGCAAACACCAGTAAACAACCATCCTCTTAAGGAATGCAATGGTCCGCCCCTTAAAGCCTACACTGCAAATACCAGTAAACAACCATCCTCTTAAGGATAGTCTTATATCACATGCAATGGTCCGCTTCTTAAAGCCTACACTGCAAATATCAGCAACAACCGCCCTCTCAAGGATAGTGACAAGCAACAGACCGCTCCTTAAAGCCTCTGTTGCGATTACCGGCGCCAGGAAGTAGCCTATTAAGGACAGCATCCCTTGCCAAGACTAAAGTAACAGCCCTTCTTAAAGAGCACATAATAATTAAAGCTCTATAGCAGACATTGAAGAGAGAAAGTAATATAAATATAAATAAAATAATCACTCAGTTCTCAATCCGAGTGTCTAATAAAATTAATCAAGCACAATGTATTTATTTTAGTCGGCAAACCCGTTAACAAAACACATAAGTATGACAACAGTAACCCAGTTCTAAATCTGGGATGAAACAAAATCACAACTCGATTCCAAACTCGAGAGTAAGTAATATAAATAAAATAATCACTCAGTTCTCAATCCGAGTGTCTAATAAAATTAATCAAGCACAATGTGTTTATTTTAGTCGGCAAACCTGTTAACAAAACACATAAGTATGACAACAGTAACCCAGTTCTAAATCTGGGATAAAACAAAATCACAACTCGATTCCAAACTCGAGAGTAAGTAATATAAATAAAATAATCACTCAGTTCTCAATCCGAGTGTCTAATAAAATTAATCAAGCACAATGTGTTTATTTTAGTCGGCAAACCTGTTAACAAAACACATAAGTATGACAACAGTAACCCAGTTCTAAATCTGGGATAAAACAAAATCACAACTCGATTCCGAACTCGAGAGTAAGTAATATAAATAAAATAATCACTCAGTTCTCAATCCGAGTGTCTCATAAAATTATATCTCAGTTCCTAATCTGAGAATATACTCGTAGTCAGTTCTTAATCTGAAAACGGTACCTGAAATAACAGCATTTGCCCTTAACATGGGAAATATAAAATAATAAGCAGTTGCTACTATGCAACCAATTGTAAATGATCATGTGCAACTTGGCTTGCCTCTTCCGTGCCCCTAAATAAAGGCAACACTCTTACTATACCAACATTGAACTACAGTAGAGCCTGAACAGAAGTTCATGTTATCGAGGTTCCTCTCTTACCCAGGTTCGCCTTATCGAGGTTTCACAAATTGTATTTTTCAACCATCATGAAGTGTATATTGATAATGACCAATCAGTCAAATCATGGCACAAATGCTTAAACCATAAAGCTTCCAATCCCAAGACACACATGGTTGATTTTCTCCAGCTGTGCATGTGCATTTTATGTGTAGATAACTCAACACATCATCATCCAGGTTAACTTATACCTGCACAAAACTAAATAATTTTGTTAAATGCCATGCAAGCACACATTGTAAGATAAATGAGTTCATAACATAATAAACCACAATTTATGCATTTTTCAAAACAATGAAATACATACTTAGTGAACCCACAAAATTTGTGAAACATATTATTATTTATAACTTCTGATTTATGAAACCCAGAAGTAATAAAAGTGTACTGTTTATTAATGCAAACGGTACCATAACACACTACAAGTTCAGACGAAAACCGTCAATAACTTCAAACAGTAGCTCATGACATGATATTCTTCGGTCAATGTTCATTAGCAGTGAATGGGTTAAAATAGTTATTTGGAAAGCTTTAACCAAGCTATTTACCTTCGTTTAATATTCATCCATTTAACACTTAACTGACCGGTACGTTTAGAGTCCAGTAGCACTTGTATGTAAAGACATGTATATCATATAGACCGTCAATATTCATATTGACTCCTGAAAGTATTCACCTCGCTTACCATTAGCAACAACCTGCTTTACCAGTGTCATACTCAGCTCAGTAAGTATCTAGTTCAATATGTCCATCTCTTTGACAAGATTAAACCTTGGAAACACCTATAATCATACTTCATCGGTGCAAGTATTATAAAATTATGGTCAAAACTTCACCAGCAATAAAGTTTTGTTATAAGGAAATGCATCTGAAACATACTGTTAAACCACAAATGATTATCATTGTCAATAACTCAAACACTTGAAAATGTCATGCCAATAACTTTCATTAGTTTGGTAAGTCTGTTTAAATATATGTCTTTGGTTCATTTTATAACATGACATTTTGTGGAAAATATTTGCAATGCAAACTTAAACCAACATCCCAATGAACAAAACAGCAACCACAACATACTATAAGTTGTATGCAATTAATTTGTATAAACATTCATAAGATTTTTCATACATAGAACCAATCAATAATATATACAGACAGAAATTTTCTCAACATCTCAAATGATTTACTGCCTTATTTATCAGTATGTCTGCAGCTTAATGTTAATTGCAAAGATGCAGGAGGTTAAATGTGATATGAACTGTCTTTTTAAATATTCAGTCCGGGGAGGCTCCGGAAACATGGAGTGACAACATTTGTCACAGACACTACTAACCAGCTTGAAATAAATGTCACCTTTCGCTTATTCACAAAGCGCATTTTACTAACCACACACAGTCAATGTAACACATACTGACCGTTAGTATACATGTACAACATGAACAAACATTTTATTTCTAAATAAATACCTCATTTTCCATGACATCGTAGAATAGCCACTTATCAACATATTTTCTCCATATATGAATTATGAGCACTAGGACATAATATACCTGGCATCCATAACCAATTAACTTTGAAATATTACCCATGACCATTCGGGTTCATTATAGAGGCCTGACCCGATAGCCACTCTAGTGTCTTCAACGACAGTATGGTTGTTCAATTCAAGAATCATTGCTGTCAAATTTCTGGAAATTACACAAACCAAAAACACACCAACAAAGCATTATGTCAGTTGCAATAAGCATGTGTAATATCATACACACACACATATGAAACAACAAGTAATTTCTCCTTATTGTCGTTGTTCCAGTGTTTTTGAAAACATGAAATCTATTTTAATTTGACTGAAAGGATAAAGTATTAAATAGCACTCATTGTTAATCATGAAAGCATAATACCACCATACATATAGCATCAATCAAGGCTAAATTTACATTACCAAACTTGTTTTATATGCTTTTTACTTGAATGTAAATCTCACCACAACACAAACTTTAGAAAATGTTTATAGCATTTTGTTATTATGTCATGTAGACATACTTAATCACATTATGTTATGTATCTGAAAGCACATGGATTACCAAAATAACACAACATATAAGTGAGGCAGTGAATATTTACCACTTTGGCCCCGGAGCACTGTTAGGTGTTGGATCAACACAGACTTCTTACCTGAGTTAACTTTTACCTGAGTTACTCTGTAATCCCAAGGATTTATTTCATTCATACCAATATCAAAATTCAAGAGTACCTAATGGTATCTGTCAGCTTATGTCTTGTGATCTTCTGCTGTGAATATTGTAATACATACATGCCAGCAGCTTTATTACACTGTCAATATGTATTATTTTTGACAGTCATGATCACTGATGTACATAAACTGAAATAGGTATCTGAAATCAAACACAAAACACACAAAACACACGGCAAAGGTACGATACGTCAGCCAATAGCCGGCACAGGTTAGTTTTGTAGGCTATTCTTGTAGGTATGATTTTGACACCAATCTTGGACTTTGTATATTTAAGTCCCTAAATCATGATTCTCATGAGTGGTGTTGGTGCATTTACTCATTACAATCAGATTAACGATCAGAACAATGAAACAAGGAAGGACTACGCGCGGTAAATTTCGTAATGTCAATTTCGACAAATTATATCGTAGTAGGCGGGAATCCACTATCGCACTTCTGAAGCTGTAAGGGTAAAAACACCAGAGCACCATTTATAACAATATTTATTAGAGAATCACAATATATGAGAGTTAGGGACTTAGGTAATACGCGACGCCGTTTAGGCGCAAAAACCGATCTTCTAGATGACAGACGTCATAGTGCTGTCGCAGAGGTTATTGTAGTGATGTGAAGACCGCTAAATTACGATACCGCCTTTTAGTACCTATCTGAATTCCGTGGGCATATGAGGCATATCTAATGCGAAGTCGTAGCTCCAATTGCTCTGTCATATATGTAATTATAATGTGGTCATAACCTTGAAGTAACAAAATTACATTCCCAAATATCCACTCATATCATCTGTCTCCCCACAATGTCGCACCACATAGGTACTTATGCCTCGCCAACAATCGGCACAAGCCATTTCATAACCATTTAGTCAAACGGTTTTAAATCAAAAGTTTTCGCTCCTGCCGACAGTAGAGGGTTAGCCTTTAAGTTTTGTATAAGTATTCACAAGAGATACGTGAACCGGCCGATTATAGCTTACATACATAGTACATATCTCGTTATCTTCATCCTCGCGTCCCAGTTGCATCCTCCGCTTCTAACTATGTAGATTTAGTCAACTTTCCAATAGAGATATCTTATCTGCACACTTAGTAAAAATAATCTTTAAGGAGCTTACCACATTCCACGACTTTATAATAATACGCTGTGACTTGGGTGGAGTGGAAGTTGTCGTAGTTACAAGGAATGCCTTAACAAATTTTGCGATCCATATCTTTGACCTTAAAATATTATTATATCGTCGTACGCATTCATAGATATGGCTAGCCACAATAGCAACACACACACATAAATAAAACAAACAAGAGTATATAACACAAACAAAAAAAAAACACCAACCACCATGTCGACATCCCATTAGGAAAAGTTGGGAGGGAGGAATCTTAAATCACCATATTATGCAGGCATTCAGTATCAGCGTTTCATTCAATACACCGTGTGTTTTGCTCTAACAAGGCAATTAAATATATGAATGTAAGAAACTAGCGCTTCACTCACGATGCGTCACCCCTAAAATAGAATCCCGTGACTTTCTGTTATAATTTTGTTCAGTATTATTCAGGCTAGCCGAATATCAGTTTACTCGGAATTTGCGTGTGACTTCATACGGTGTAAATATAGCGGCTTATTGTGTCCTTGTGTCAAGACTGGTAGGAGGTGTGGACGTAAAGACAGACTCCACGGATAAAATATACTCGTTGTGATAAGAATGAGATTACAGCATTCCTGTAAGTAAACTATCGCTACAAGCAGATCGTGGGTATACTTATATTTGTGCCGTTCTCAATTTACTATAGGAAATATTCTCGAGCGAGAACATTCCCAATACCAAAGGGAGAACAGTATACTCATAACTACTGGATTTTAATAGTTACTCTGGAGTCTGGACCTATAAGTTGATTCTGTAGAAGTGTAGACCACGCGAGCATAGCTTTAAACTCAATAAATGTGAGGTACCGCTCCGCCATTTTGTCAATTTCCAAAAACTGAATCGACAAAAAATGCAAGCCATCCACCCGAAAATCCCTAAAATCTGGATAAAGAATGTTATGTGTCGCATAGCGTAGCGTAGCTCATGCATAAACATCGCGACCGCTGCGTTCAATCCCATCTTTAGTTGAGTATTTACTTCTGACATTAGTATAAACTCGTGTTCCACAATGACTATGTGTAATCAGAGACCACATGATACTGGTTTTCCTAATAACGCAACGGTGAACGTGGAATGTCTGCTAGCTAATGGGATCGCGGTATTCGCGGTTGCGCAACGCGCGGTGAATCCCTTCATCCGTTTAATTACTTGCACATATGTAGATAACACATGTTTTGTGCCTCTTGTGCAAGTTGTGCATGCTAATAGACGTCGATGAAGGATCGCCGGTTTAAAATTACTACTGTGACAATCTAAGAAACAATTTGTGTCCTTATAATTACATAATTCGTTTACCGACGTCTGATACTTTTCCCGGCGCAGCGTCGGGTCGCTGTTTGGGATAATAAATAACTACCTACTGGTTACAACTTTGCTCTCCCTAGCTACTAACTCTACTTTCCCTAATAAATATGGCTCGCTCCATAGCTCTTTGCACCACGTTCAGTTTGTGAAGCACTCTGTTGGTGAGAGCTCAAGTTTCTGACTCGTAAGTGAGAGCAGGCAAGACATATCGGTACCTATCTTAGGGATCTTGGACGTAAGGTCATCTAAAGTCTATTTTTTATTCGGTAGACTAAAATGACATTTCATTGTATGAACATCATGTGTCATTCCATACTATGAAATGTCATTTTAGTCTACCGAATAAAAAAATACACTTTACAAATGAAGCCCATCCTTACATGCAGTAAGCGACCTCTCTTCCTCTTGTATTGCTTGATCATCTATCAGTGTGATCACCCCCTAATGGCTCCACTACACGATGGCCCAGCGCTGGGCCAGCGAGATGGCCATGCGATGGTTGGAACGCAACTACACGATGGCGACATTCAGTTGTGATCTATCCGGTTTCCAAGATGGACGTGGAAGCATTAGCCGTTGCAGCAATTTATCTATACGCCACGTACCAATATTTTCTTCAAGTATAATTTAAAAAAAATGGCGTAGAAGCTGCAGGAGTTTTTTGATGATACATACTTCCCGAAAAAAAAAATGAATGTTAGGTTTTTTTAAAGAATTTAATTAATTAAATATCTTTATTAATTTCATGTTACCATACAATTTGCTTAAATTATTTTAGATCATATTATAATTTTGTTACTAGCTTACCAACATAGCTGTGCAAATTGTGCAGTGTAGGTACTTAATTACTATGTATAGTTAGATATGTATCTAATATTCATTTATTTAACTATTAGTATGTATTGTTATATTTATTTATTTAAATTGTAAATGTACTGTCTGCGTAAATTTCCTATTCCTTCATTACTTCCATAATGAGGCCACGTACTCGTCATTTTTAATAAAAAAAACCGGCCAAGTGCGAGTCGGACTCGCGCACGGAGGGTTCCGCACCATCAACAAAAAATAGAGCAAAACAAGCAAAAAACGGTCACCCATCCAAGTACTGACCCCGCCCGACGTTGCTTAACTTCGGTCAAAAATCACGTTTGTTGTATGGGAGCCCCACTTAAATATTTATTTTATTCTGTTTTTACTTTTTAGTATTTGTTGTTATAACGGCAACAGAAATACATTATCTGTGAAAATTTCAACTGTCTATCACGGACCGGTGAGATGCAGCCTGGTGACAGACGGACAGCGGAGTCTTAGTAATAGGGTCCCGTTTTTACCCTTTGGGTACGGAACCCTAAAACCCGTAAATTGATACTGAGCGCAAACGTCCACACTCGACCGCGTTCGAGCGCGCACTGCGCACTGTGGATTGGGCCACGTGTAAAATAATAAAAATAAAATAAAAATAATAATAAACTTTATTCAGAAAAACATATGTAGTCAGACATTTAACATTAGGTTAATAATATCTTATAATACGTGTAGATACGTACCGCCATAGGTGGCCCACTACCTTTAATGTGTGTCGCAAAACCGACACCGCGGACATCCCATCGCCATTCGCCGCGCCATAAGCCAACCGACACCACTACCCTCTCTACACGTTGGCCCATCATATTGGACCACTAGATTGGGCCAACGTGTATAGGAACCATAAGAAGGCACGGGATTCTCAAAGCTTTACTGTTTTATGTAAGTTTGTGTGACAGTATGTGTTTGTGTTGCAGAGGACGGGAGCCGGCGCGGGAGCCGCGCCGTGCGGCATGGAGGCCGGCGTCGCGGCCGCGCCCGCCCGCCGCGCGCCGCCGCCCGAGCGCTCCCCGGCTCGCTCCGGCCTGCACGTCAACTTCAGCGACAAGGGCGAGGTATACACACTCTACACACACACACACACACCGTGCGGCATGGAGGCCGGCGTCGCGGCCGCGCCCGCCCGCCGCGCGCCGCCGCCCGCCGCCGCCCGAGCGCTCCCCGGCTCGCTCCGGCCTGCACGTCAACTTCAGCGACAAGGGCGAGGTATACACACTCTACACACACACACACACACACACACACACACACACACACACACACACACACACACACACACACACACACACACACACACACACACACCGTGCGGCATGGAGGCCGGCGTCGCGGCCGCGCCCGCCTGCAAATCCAAATCCGGCAGCACGAAACATAGTAGAGCTGTCCATGTCCATTTCCAAAGACTTACTCGCACTCATCTTCAGCGCACCAAAATACAATTTAAATTATTCTTTAGCTTTAGTGTGTCTCTTTTGAAGGACATTGGGCAGGAAGGACGAATAAAGAACGTTCGTGTTTGTGGTGCGCGGCCGTGAGCCGTGAGCCCGTCTCACGCCACACATTATTAACTGGAATCGATATCGGCGGACACCCGGCCATAATCGACACGAAACAAATAAATTATATAACGTCCATGGATGATTAATATTATAGCAGAAAAACTGTTATATTAGGTACCTGCTTCTAAAATCGCATTGGCTTTTAGTGCCGTTATTATTTGACCGTTTGATCGGTCGGTACCTACTGACATAGATTAGCCTACTGATATGATTATAGTTTTTTGGTCTATCATTTCGTGCGTGGAGGTGGCCACGATAAAAGCGCGGCCATTTGTTGACGGCGACGGACGGCGTTTCGGTAAGAGTTGAGGTCCCTGACTGAACACCTCTACTGAATAACCCGAAATACAAATCCCATCAAATATCCAATTTTAATTAGTATGTCGATGGCGGTTACGACATTATTAACAATGCTCCGGTATAAATACAATGCCGCGCGACGCTGTGCGGCGTAAGCGCCATCGACAATAAGGTCCCTTTTCATAGATAATGCCCCATTTGTGTACCTACATATTTATTTATGTGTATCGAAAATTGGAGCGCTCGGATAATGACCCGGCCTTCAGTTTTTAGGGTTCCGTAGCCAAATGGCAAAAAACGGAACCCTTATGGATTCGTCATGTCTGTCTGTCTGTCTGTCCGTCCGTATGTCACATCCACTTTTTTCCGAAACTATAAGGACTATACTGTTGAAACTTGGTAAGTAGATGTATTCTGTGAACCGCATTAAGATGTTCATACAAAAATAGAAAAAAAAACGATAAATTTTGGGGGTTCCCCATACTTAGAACTGAAACTCAATTTTTTTTTTCATCAAACCCATACGTGTGGGGTATCTATGGATAGGTCTTCAAAAATGATATTAAGGTTTCTAATAATAATATCATTTTTTTCTAAACTGAATAGTTTGCGCGAGAGACACTTCCAAAGTGGTAAAATGTGTCTCCCCCCCCTGTAACTTAGTTCTAAAATAAGAGAATGATAAAACTAAAAAAATATATGATGTACCTACCTTACCATGCAAACTTCCACCGAAAATTGGTTTGAACGAGATCTAGTAAGTAGTTTTTTTAATACGTCATAAATCCCCTAAATACGGAACCCTTCATGGGCGAGTCCGACTCGCACTTGGCCGCTTTTGTTTTTAGACAAAACTAATGAAAGATAAAGATGATTTTTCCAGAGCAGCACATATACGAGTACCCATTATTACCGTGACTTGGATATCACCTGTTCAGCCTGTTGATAATTAATAAAGAACGTTTTATCATTTGTAGTGGTCGATGAGTTTCTGTAATGCTAATTTCGTCTGTTTGTATTGTACAGGTGAAGGAGCGGCGTGAGAAGTTCCTGACGGCCAAATATGGCTCCCACCAGATGGCGCTGATCCGCAAGCGGCTCGCCGTCGAGATGTGGCTCTACGACGAGCTACAGAAGCTCTACGATGTGCCGGTAACTATCCTTGTGTCCCGGCCACATATGGCGCTAAGAGCGGCTGCCAGATGTGGCTCTACGACGAGCTGCAGGTGCAGCTCTACGATGGGCCGGTAACTGTCCTTGTGTCCCGACCACATATGGCTCCACAGATGGCGCTAAGAGCGGTTGGCAGATGTGGCTCTACGACGAGCTACAGCTCTACGATGGGCCGGTAACTGTCCTTGTGTCCCGGCCACATATGGGTAAACTATGGTATCTGTCAGTTCTGTCACACATAAACATTTATGCCCAATCTATGGCCCGCCGGATGGATTCGGCCCAAAGCCTAGCTACTTATTACCTATATTCGGCCCGCGAAACGTACCAAGTTCACAAAGGCAGGGGAAGCTTGACTGTGGCCCTCGGGTCAAAAAGAGAGCCCCTGGCCTGAGCCATAGTCCGTAAGGGGCAACAATGTTTTTTTAGCACAAGTTTACCTCGCTAATGTGACCGTATCACAGTATTATGCGTGAGACTGATGACGCACTCTAGGATTGCTGGAAATCTATCGACCACAAGATGATTTATCGCCTACGTAATTAGCCGTGTTGTTAAAAGTTGATTATGTCCGTAATACTTCCGACAAACGACAATCCAAGGTCGATTAGGTACTTTTTTCAACAGTTGTGTCAATAAAATACAGCCTTAAGTTCGTCTAATTTTGCATTTTGCCTACCGTGCGCGGGCGCGGCACGTCGTCGTGAACTTTCTCGAAATGTCCAAAAGTCAGTATTGCGCTGTAACCGCGCGCGTCAGTTGACGTCTTCGGCGATCAAAGGGTTCAGACAAGTCAGACGGAATGTAGGTCGTGCCTTCTGTTAATTCCTTTTTTATTTGTATTTCAGAAGGAGGCGGCGGCGGCGGCGGGCGCCGCGGAGGTGGAGGTGGACGTGGACGAGCTCCTCGACATGGACTCGGACGAGCTGCGGCGCGCGCACCTCCAGGTCAGTTCCATCTTATGGTATTCGGGCCTCGGGGGCCCTTCCACCCATAGGGATCTTTGTGCATTACCCCCTAGGAAAGATCCGTCAACAACTCGAGAGCTTTTCTCACCATCTCCATGTGCCGGATGAGATCATGGGTAGTTTTAAAGTCCTTTGGTTCTGGGTATCCTGCTCCAAAGTCCCTCATTATTTGTCTGGCGGGTTGTCGTAACTCTACATGTGGTTCTATGCTTACCTACACCTAAGGAGGTGAACGTGCTCTTGGACATTGCCCTGCTCGTCCTCGGTAGATTTTTGTATAGTGGCTCTAAGGAATAGAATAGAATAGAATAGAAACACTTTATTGACAAACTGTGTACAGAAGATGACATTTATATAATAAGAACATTGTCCCAACAGTTACCCGACATGGGCATGCAATGTTTACTTACATCTACTTAATACATGCAATTATTTACATACATGCAATTTATGTCTTAAACTAATTAGTTAGGTACTACCTAGAACTAATAGTTAGATTTATGATTTAAAAGCTAGGTGTTATACAATAGGGTCAAGGGTCAGATCCCATGCTGCTACGAGAAATCGCCTCAAAATACATTCCTTATTAACTTTTTATCGGCGATAACTTTGAGATTGACACTAATTGTTTGTTTCAGACGCTATTAGCGGATGCCAAAAAGCCCCAAAAAGATGTACATGTAAGTATTCTGGGCATTTAGGTAACTCGCATTTTACGTTTCGCTTTTAAGTGTAGCCAAGGCCAAATTTATATAATATGTAATTTGTTTTTTTTTTTTAGAATTTCATCAACGAATTGCTAGATAAAGCGAAAACTCTTTAGGCTAAGAGAACGGAACCAAATCTCATCTCGCTGTTGCCGCACGCCTCGGCCCCGCGACCTACCGTATATAATATATAGTTACTATTGTAGTTAGTAGTTAAGCATTTACCGCCGGGGCCGGCCCGGTATGCCGGCCGCTAGCGCATGCAGGGTACCGCCGTCGGTTACTATGGTCTCGGTGTCCGGTTGACGCCGTAAGGGAAAACAGCAATATTTCTAGTGCCGGTGCTGCACGTAAATATGGAACGTGAGTTCTAAAATATTCTGCGGCATTCATAAATTCACATTCCTTTGTCCCATATGAAAAATATACAGTTACGCGCGTTCTCCCGAACCGAAGTACCTTTCGGAGTGTGAAGACCGATGTAACTCGTAGTGGTAGCACTGTACAGTATTGAATGGCGAGCGCCCTCGGTGGAGGGTGCTCGTGCGACATATCAGCGCCCGCCCCGCCCCGCCCCCGACCTACACACAATACAATCGTGTACGATACTCAATCTAGGTGACGCCATCTAGATCCGCAAATGATTCTTTTCTCAATTGGCTAATTTGGGAAATACGCAACCAAAACTTTAAAAAATAGGTGTGTGTAAGTAGGTCTTATTCTGTAGATGTGCGAGGATGCGTAGCGAGGGATATGTTTTGTTAAGAAGCAATAGAATTACTTTACGCTCAGAGGATAGGTTAATGAAGTGATTCTATTGGTTCTTACAACAAACACATCCTCGTACATCTCTGGTGGAAACGCAGCTTTACTTCAGTCATTTTAAGACAGCTGTGATGTGATGCCTGACATTCAAAACTAAATACGGTGTTTAAAATTATCTCACAAAAACTTTATTGTTAAGACAAAGACAGTTGTAAGAACGTGTGCAGAGGGGTACCGCGAAAAACGAAATTCGCATATTGCGGGGATTTTTCTCTTTTACTCCAATGAAGGCGTAATTAGAGTGATAGAGAAAAATGCCCGCAATTTGCGAACTTCGATTTTCGCGTTTATAGCCCAGAGCGCCTACCGCGAACCACGTTCGACGTGTTGCCTCTCTTGTCGCACTTGTAAATTCGTACGTAAGTGTGACAGGGAGGTAACACGTCGAACGTGGTTCGCGGTAGGCCCTCAGATCATAAGTAGCTCAGCTAATTTGCCTGCTGACTGCGCGTTTAAATTAAACAATATATAAAATTTGTTGTTCAGACAATTTAACCAAATTTGCCAATTGAGATAATAGGTAATACTCATAGATAGTCTAAATACTAGGGTCGACTATACGTAAATAGCGTATAAGTAGCTAGCATTTATCTGTCCGTTGTGTAACGAAACTGGTGTGACAGTGTCCCATAAGTGTCCCCTGTGAACCCGCAATGTAATGTGATGTGATGATAAAGATAATTTAAATAGTTTGGTCAGCATGAATTCAACAAATTTTTGTTACATTTTCGCAAGACAATGGCATGATTTGGATACTTAATTGTCTTGGTGTGCAATATTAATCTAATAATAGTTTTATCAAATCATATCTTGAAAGCTTAAACAATCTTACGATATTTATTTCTAGTATGTGATAAAAGTATTAAAATGGTTTAATCCTAGTTTGTCGTGGGAAACCATAGTCTTTATTATAGTTATGCTGCAATTTTAAGTAGGTACCTCTATACCTAACTATTCGCTGGCCAAACTACCAATCTTACTAGATTGGGCGCCAATTGAAATAACTTAGCAATAACAGGGTGCTTAGCCAATGTGCCAATCGCTAACGCTCCGTAACGTAACGTTGCATAATCAATCATCCCTCTATCACTCTTTCATATTAGTGCGAAAGTGACAGTTGCGTGTCGTTCGCTACAGAGCGTTAACGATTGGCACGTTGGCTACGCACCCAGGGGTCTCCAAAGTACGACCCACCACTCCCACCAGCGAGAGCCGGAAACTTGGCCCTCGACTGCGGTAGCAACTATAAAAGCTAAGTTTCTTCCAGTACTACTTTATTTAAGCATTTTGTCCCTCGTGTCAAAAAGTTTGGAGATCCCTGAACTAAGTGTAATATATTACATATGTAGTTTAAGGGCGGGGCTGGCGCCTCGTGTGATGACCTCTAGTGCTGTAGTGGCGAGCCGAGTTCTTGCTATTGTGTCCTCGTATTGTTAATATTTTGTAAAGGGTGGCGCGCGTCGCGGCTGGAGTCTGGACCCCCTGACAACCGGGGGGGGGGGTCTTTACACGACTGTGTACAGTCTCGACTACCGGGCTTTTTTGTGCCTTGTACACACTACCTTGTAGGGCCACCCCACACCACACTAGCGTCTATTCAGCGCTATAGAAAGTTGCACCAACGTTGCGTCGCCATAGAGTTGACTAGTTGAGGCCGACGCTCGAGATGTGTTACGTGTGGGATGGTGAGTGTCAGGTGGCAGTGGGATGAGGGAGCGGCGGCAGCGCAGCCCCGCCCGGCCGCGGCGCGCCGAACCGTCGCTGATAGACTTTTGTAATAAATCGATTTATTAGAACGTTGCACTTTTATTAACAAATCCTTTAATGAAATGCTCCCCTTCCAATTTCTAAAACTATTTTTTCTACTCCCATACTTTTATTTGTCATTTAAAGGGTCGTGCATCGTGCACACGCCTTTAAACCTAGGGGTTTAAAGGCATTAGGTAGGCCTAATGGTACGTTTACACGCTTGGCAAATTTCGACAAGCTTCCACAAACACAAGCGTGCGAACGGGGTTGTTTGGCTTGGCTTGGCTTGCGTGAGCTTGTCGCTATCCGGGCTAGTGTCGGTTTTTGGAGACAGATCAAAGGGAGCTTGCGGCAAGCGCTTGCGACGTATTTACACGTTGGCGTGTTTACTTAGAGCAATTGCCGACACAACTTCAACGTCCACGTCTGCCATGCTTGCTTGTCCGGAACACAGTAACGCACTCGCAAGCATGTAAATGGCATCCAAGCGTTTGTAAAGGCTTGAAGCTTGTAGACGCTTGCCAAGCCTCGGCAAGCGTGTAAACGTACCATTATAGTTGTCAAGACAAGTCTTTAGTCTATAAAGTCTATTCCCCAAAAAAGCATTTGTGCATACGCAGCTTGTACGGGTCGTACATCTGAGTTACGCAGTATATTTTTCGACCACTTAAAAAATATTGAATGAAATACATATATTGTTGCCAACCTTATTTTAAATGTCATCTCTGATAGCCGTAGGGTTGCCAGATGGTCGGGATTTGGCGGGATTCTCCCGATTTTTAGCATGTGTTCCCGATTCCCGACCAAGTGAAAATTGACCCGAAAAACAGCTTCACGTTATAAAACAATAATTTCAAGTTCCGAACTGTCGTCGAGCGAGCGAGCGACCCGCGTCGAGCCGTAATGGACAGAGCAGCTGACGTAGTGCCAATAATGTAAAATATCGTTGTTTTTAATACAATTACTTTAATTTGAATGTTTTTTTCCCGGCCTAAATCTCAAAAT
The DNA here is from genome assembly GCF_948474715.1 of Cydia amplana. Classification (NCBI taxonomy): domain Eukaryota; kingdom Metazoa; phylum Arthropoda; class Insecta; order Lepidoptera; family Tortricidae; genus Cydia; species Cydia amplana. The sequence continues at coordinate 30,264,434 of NC_086069.1, forward strand.
CCTGATTTTTTTTAATTTTTTCCCGATAATAGCGCCTTTCGATCTAGCAACCCTAGATAGCCTTTTGTTTAGACTCTCGGCTCGCGGCGCGTCTCGTGGCTCGCCTCGACGCACTCGCGTTCGATCCGCATCCGCGGCTGTGAGCCTTTAAATACCCGCATCCGCGTCCGTGGATGTCAAAAAATCTGCATCTGCAACATCCCTGCTACCGACTTTTTGTTTTAATTGATAATTCATTCAGTTTTTATACTGTTTTCATGCAGACATGACGAATGCGAAAAAGTTGGAGCTATGCGGTGCATGACACCGCGCTGTACTGGCGCATGGCCGCGGAGCCAACGTGCAGTGGCGATCGAAATGCAACTGTCACACTAATATGGAAGAGTGATAGATAATAGAGACAGCGTTTCATTGTCGAAGCGATAGCGATTGTCAGCATGGCTAGGGCGTCTAATACGAAGTCAATGGTAATTCATGAATGATTCAAGAGTATTTATCTAAAAGGTATAGTTATATTCCATGTCCAAAGGTCAAAACGTCCAAGGAGTCAATATATCCAAGTTGTCGAAAAGTCCAAGGGTCAAAACGTCCAAGGAGTCAACAGGTCCAAGCGTCAAAACATCCAAGGAGTCAATATGTCCAAGGTGTCAAAATGTCCAAGGGTCAAAACGTCCAAGGAGTCAACAGGTCCAAGCGTCAAAACATCCAAGGAGTCAATATGTCCAAGGTGTCAAAATGTCCAAGGGTCAAAACGTCCAAGGAGTCAACATGTCCAAGGGTCAAAACATCCTAGGAGTCAAAACGTTTAAGGGGTCAACATGTCCAAGGTGTCAATATGTCTAAGGGCCAAAATGTCTAACGAGTCAATAATATTATGTTTAAGTTAAAGATCCAATAGGTTCTCTTGGTTCACATTCCGTTTGGCCACATTCCCAATAAACATTATTTATATTATATTAAATAACCTTATTTTTGCATCCTGTCTGTTTTTTCAAATACATATCTGTAAACTCCAATCATCATTAATTTAAAATCGAGGGAAGGTCTCCATTGATCTCAGAGACCTTTTTCGCGTAGCAGCACGGGATCTGGTAGCTGCCCTCACTGACCCAAAAAGTAAAACCACTCTGTATCTGCTGGCGACTGAGCGCCTACCGCGAACCACGTTCGACGTGTTGCCTCTCTGTCGCACTTGTAAATTCGTACGTAAGTGTGACAGGGAGGTAACACGTCGAACGTGGTTCGCGGTAGGCCCTCTGTACCTACAGTCAGCATCAATATGTTAAAGCGTGTTCAGGTATTTTCGAGTGTGTTTGGTGGCTGCCATTATATTTGATGTCGGGTATTCTATTTTTACTTGTACGCAATCGATATCCGAGATGTCCAAACTACAAATAATGATAGAGCCTGTGCGGAAAGAGAAGAGTCGTAGAATGTATGGGGCCCAATACATTCCACGACTCTTCTCTTTTCGCACAGACTCTAGTTGTTTTAAAATAAACATTGTTTATTCAATTAAACGTCTGTTTATTAAATAATTTCCATCGAGCGCGAAAATGACAAGTCTGTGGTCAAGCGCGAGCGCGAGAATGACAAGTCTGTGTAATAATTATAGTTACAGCTTTGGCCAAAAGTATTGAGCAGCCATGCTTTTTTTCATGTAAACTTGAAATTCTAGTCGAGTATTTACACCTTATTTTAATTATTATCAATTAATTTAAACAGTTTAGGTATTTGTCGTGGCGGTAACTTACGATTGTATAGAAAATTTACAAAAAGTAATTTCGTTGTCGATCCGAATTTTTATTTTAGTGCAATTAGTTTTCTTATTTAACAGGTCTCGGAGATATCGACTCTAGACATTGCGACTCCTTGGACATATTGATTACTTGGACGTTTTGACCCTCGGACGTGTCGACTCCTCGGACGTTTGGACATAGGGCCCCGGAAGGGTTATATTTTACATGTCTCACACGTCACTTTCATACTTTAACATCGTATTTCGATCTCGACGATAAACGGAGGGAGAAGATAGAAGGGGAATAGTAAAAATATTAAAATACATATTTAAAAAAGTAAAAACGATGATTTAATTTATAAAACTTAATACTACAAATCGGGTCTCCGTCACCACGGGCCGGGTCCAGTCAGGGGTCGGCGTCCATGGGCTCGGGGTGGGGGTGGAGCGGCGGCGCCACCAGGTCGGCGGCGGGGTCGGCGGGCGGCGGCGCGGCGTGCGCGGCGAGCGCGGCGCGCAGCTGCAGGAAGCGGCGCTTGAAGGCGAGCCCGCAGCCGCGCGAGCGCCGGAACTCCAGCAGCGTGAGCCCGGCGACCCGCTCGCCGTCCGCCGGCCGCGCGCGCACGGCCCACGCGCGCATGCGCACGTCGCCGCCGCACTCGACCGCGAGCAGGTGCGGCGACTGCGGCAGGCGGCGCCACGCCATGCCGCGCGCGTCCAGCGCCGCCGTGAGCGCGAGCAGCGCGCCGCGCTCGTCCCCGCGCAGCCACACGCGCGTCATGCGCCGCACGAGCCGCGCCACCACGCCGCCGCCGCCCTGCGTGGCCTGCGACAGCAGCAGGTCGCGCGGCGCGGCGGGCTGCGAGTGCACGAGCAGCGCCACCGCGCCGTCCGTCTCGTCGAGCGCGGCCGCCGGGGGCCGGGCCGCCGGCTGCGAGCACCACGTGCGCGACTCTAAAACGAAACGGACCGTGTCTGAATCGATTAAATTGCATTAGTTTTAGTTCCGACCTCGAAAGGACAAAAACGGAACCCCCGTGGGATCCCTCGTCTGTCCCGGCCTATTTTCTCCGAAACTGCTGGACTACGTTGTTAAAAATTGTGTAATGTCAGGGGGGTGTCACTCCGCAGTTTAGGTACATTTGGCCGTCGCGCCCATCGGACAGGTGTAAGGCAGTGGGCTGCCGCTCGGCGTGCACGATCGATAGTCGTGTCACGCGGCGCTCGCGCAAAATTGAAAATACACAATGGCTTCGAAACTTACTTCCGTGAGAATCAGACATACTTACTATCTCCGGATAAAAAATGTATGTTTACATAATCAACGTTTGTAATTCCTACATATTTATCTTAAAAATAATAAATCAGTCGGTATAAAGTCAATTTTTTATTCGGTGACTGAAATGACAGTTCATAGTATGACATTTTATGTTCATACTATGAACTGTCATTTCAGTCTACCGAATAAAAAAATAGACTTTAGGTATAAAAACTTGTCAAGTGATAACCCCGTGCCGACACTCACAGCTCGGTCATAAAACTGCGGCGCGCAAAGGAGATTCTCGGTTCATGCGCGGTTATAAGTTTCAATTTTGCTTGCCGGCGGCGATATAGGTGTAATTTTATACCTAAATCTGTCTTTTGTGAAGGAGTGAATTTTCTGTACGGTAGTACTATTAGTTATTCTGTGGTAATGTGACGTTAAATTGTAACGTTAACTTCATAAATCTAGATATCTTTTCATTGTCTTTCGGTAAATACAGGGAGGATTTTCTTTTTGGGTCAGTGAGGGCAGCTACCGGATCCCGTGCTACTACGAGAAAACGGTCTAAGAAGACCTTCCCTAGATTTCAAATTAATGAAGATTGGCTTTTACAGATTTTGGAAAAAACATACAGGGTGCGAGAAAAAGGTCATTTTTGACAAACTTTTTTTTTGATGCCAATCGATCCCATTCCTATTAAGAATCAAAAGCTTGTATGGAGCCAAAAAAAATTTCCGGCTAAAAAAGCCACAAACCAAGGAAAACTTTTCCCATACAATTTGTATGAAAATGAAAACTTTTATTTTTCACATGCTGTTTTTGTATGCCAATCGATTCCATTCCTATCCAGTATCAATAGTTTCCTAGGGGTCAACTTACGGTAATGTACTAAAAAGCCACAAATTAATAAAAACTTTTTCCATACATTTACTATGGGGAAAATGTGAAATGTTATTCTCAATTTTCTATCTCGCCCATCAGTCCTACAGCAATGTCTTCATACAGTATTATGGTCCTTAAATGTAACAGGACTGATTGGCCAGATAGAAAAACGTGAATTAAATTTCACGTTTTCTCTTATAGAAAAAGTTTTCTTTAATTTGTGGCTTATGAAATGTATGTATGTTTGTAACCATGATCGATACTTAGGTACTTTATAAGTTGTGTATCCAATTGTCACTTTTGTGTATCTTCCTATTAATAGGCATAACCGAACTTGCCCTGTTTCTACTTATTACCAATATCATTATTTTATACTTAATGGAACTATAGGTCTTTGTATATCTACAAGTTTAAACATATTTGTATGTGACTGCTTGTTTACTAAATAAATAAAAAATAAAAAAATGTAAAAAAATTAATTAAATTTGACCCACTTCCTGATTTCCGATGAAGCTGAATATTTGCATACATATGGAAATTGGATGACGATGCAATATTATGGTACGATCGAGCCGATCTGGTGATGGACACGGGAGGTGGCCATAGGAACTCTGTGATAAAACAAAGCAAACTATTTGTGTTTGAGTTTGTTAAAATTGTCGCGATGAGTATTAGTTACCTGTTGAAAGATAAGTACAGTCGGCGATAAAAGCTTGTTTTTTATTTATTTATTGGGATTATATGGAGCGTACCAGAAAGATCGTAAAATTCAACAAGTTGACCTCTCGACTAACATAGGTCTAAATTGTCAGCCTCTGATTTAATAAACTTAAGATTGGGTTTTATAATTTTGTTGAATAGATATTGCATCTGTAAAGTGACGAGTTAAATTAAATGATTTTTTTGCTAAATGATAAAAATAATCATTGAGCTCTGGAGGATATTTCATCAAATGCGATTAAAATGAATCAAGTAACAATTTGATATGCTAAAACCAACCAATACACATTGGCAATTTGGCATAAAATAGGACCATCAGAGAAACCTTACCAATAAAATCTTCTCTATTCCGTCCTCAGGTAGTCGCGTAGTATTCGCACGAGCGCAGTGCTTTGGTAATCTAGCTTTATGAGCTCACGGTACGTCATGGAGCTAAATCGCCAAAGCACCGAACCGCACCGTCGCAGGCCTGCTTCATGCGGGCAGTCGGGGCTTCTTCTCAAACTAACCTTCACTAGTATCCCTTTCAGACCCTTCCAATACATAGAGATGTTAGCCGCGATCGCCTTGTCATTTCATAAAGAGTAACTCATTTGACTGATCTAGGTTTGATGGTGGACGTGGTGGTGAATCATATTTAAGGGTGAAGCCAGACAGTCATTTTGCGGGCTGCGCAGGTGCAGAAATTCTAACTAACGTATGTCGGCAGACAAATCATGTTTGATTTTTCGTCGCCGTGTGAACCAAACGGGTTTTGTACGAAACCGAATGAATGTAGCATAAATTAAGCAACCGACATTACGCGACCCGCAACTCACAACACTACGCTCATCTGGCTTCACCATAACTGACAATGTTATTAGATTCCATTTTAACCACTCGATTTTCAGATCTGAAAGGGTTAATACTAGTCCAGAAAACGGAAGGCTTTCTTCTTTATATACACAAGATCGGTATATCCGTGTGTCCGTAGCGGCGCTCCGTGTTGAGGCACGAGGCAGCTCTGAGACTGGGCCACTCAGAGTCACCTAGTACCTGACACGGCCCGCGCCGCACCTCTACGATCCCTCGCGGGAGTTTATAATGTGCTATTAAGCATATTCCAACATACTTTCATTCCAAATATCTACTCAAATTCATATTAAACTAATATAAATTTCAACTCGAATCATATTGTTACATCAACTATTCTCGACTTTCTTATCTCTGTTGCATCGTTTGTAGTCTGATAATAATGTAATATTTAAAAATACATTTTGCGGCAGTTCGAAACCCACTCGAATCGCTCCATTGAGGGGCATCTATCTAAAGGCTGACGCGACAAAATAATTAGAAACAGTCGATTAAACCTTATAATCTAATCGGTTACAGAAAACATAGAGTGAGGCGTGAAATATCAAAGTTTAAACTGTAGCATAAAACATAAGTTCCGCCGTTTCACCACGGGCAGGGGACGGGGCATGGTATACTAACCCGTGGTCCTCTCGGGCAGCTCGTCGCGCTCGCTCATCCAGGGATGCTGCAGCAGGTCGTCGAGCGTGGCGCGCTTGTTGGCGTCGAGGTGTAAGGCGGAGGCGAGCAGCGAGCGAGCTCCGCCGGACAGTTTCCGCCACGGGCCTCCGTCACTCGCTCCGGAGCTCCAACATGAGAAGCGCTCGTCGGAGGGATGTGCGCGCTCCCAGGGTAGCTCTGCGCGAATACATTACACTTGTTATTAATGTTATGGATGATGTATTAAACGTACATAATAATTAAACAAATACACAGAGAGTTTACGCGCTTCGCTTGACCTTTCATATGAAAGGCGGCCCCCCACCGCCACACGTATGTGATGATATGTGTGTGGTGGTCAAAAAACGTAGGTTTAAATCTCGGTTGTGCCGTATACCTGGAGCGATAAAAATCGCTCCCGAAGAAAAATGCAGTAGGATGACTAAAAATGCGGTCTGGATCCTTATCATACATCATACACAGACGAGGTAAAGAGTAGATCCATTCGCCGCCGTCGTGTGCACCGTAGGGAGGACGTCTCGTCCGCCGAATTGGCCTGATGACAAATTTTGAAATCCCTTTTACTATTGTCGGTACACTTGTATTGGTTCCGAAAAACATAATATTTCAGCTATACTCATAAGATTTAGCATAAATAATTGCATTTTTTTATAGCTAGTTTAAACCTCGCGCGAAAACGCCTCGCGAGCCATTTGTGACGTCATTAATTTGTTGGTGGAAGGGTGATAGACAGTTTACATACTTACAGTTAAGAATTTTCCCTTGAATCCGAATGATATTGTTAATTCAGCACCATATATTACGATTAGGGATGATAAATACATTACAAATATTAATCACAATAACTCATTTTATACAAAAACTCTCACACGGTTGCAATTTAAGATAAATTATTTAGATACATGCAAATTCTGATTGAAAATCACCGAGCGCCGGTTTTACTTTTTAATTTTTCATTTTTTCTGGTTACGACAGCCAACATGGCAATGATAGTTCCATTCAGCCAAAAAATTAAAAAAGTTTTTTGGTGAAATATCGTATTATTTAGCATTTTATTTATTTAATAACGAATATTTACTTTACATCGTGTAATAATATTTTTTGGACGTAATAAATGTTTAGTGGCGAAATAACTTTTTTTTTTAACCTCCAAACTCTTTGGTGAGGATGTATGGATTACGGTCAATGAGGTTGTCTATGCTGCTCTAAGAAATACGTCATGGATTGATGACGTCACTCTTTAGCTCGCTTCTGATTGGCGTTTCAGTCAAAATGGCTGATTGGGGAATTTTGCACTTTTATTTTATTGAATATATTAATAATCCTAATGTTTATACTGAGATAGGGCCATTTTTTAGAACCATATTAACATGTATGTTTCTTTGAAACCATTATTTCCATGATTCTTCGTTAGTGTCATCAGGCCAATTGTTGGTGCACTAGTATAGAGCTCATCACCAAATAAAACATATTTAAAAATAGTCAAAATTCATCGGAAAATATCTACCCTATTACCTTTTCTTAATACCAAAATCGCATAATCTGACTAATGGATTTCCCCGAGTTTGAAGAAAGCGACGCAATTTTTTGAATTAGGAAGGGCATACCCTTTCATTTTAGCTTAGCGATATCTCTGAAAGGGAAACCCCTTCCTAGAGCTCAAGTCAAAGGGCTATTCGATAAACGACTAAAAGCCATTTAAACGCTTTTTTCTGGGAAGGGGTGGACGGGTCCCTGTAAATAAGTTGTCACAATAGTAGTTTATGCAACAGTGATATAATAAGGGTTCTTAAAATTCAAGGGTCGAAGTTACAAAACGAGACGTAGTCGAGTTTTGTAAAAAAAAAGACCCGAGAATTTTAAGAACCAATTATGAGCTGTTGCATACATTACTTTTTCTATGACAGCTGCAGCAAAAAAAAAAAAAAAGTCATTATTTAAAAAAAATTGAGTTATTATTTAAAAAAAAAAAGAGTTCTTATTGTAAATGAAAACATACCTCTTTCAATCAAGATGATCGGAACTAGTATCTTTAAAAAAAATAAAGCAGTTGTATTATACTCATAAGATGACTGCTAGCAGTCATCTTATGAGCCTATAGACAAATCATTCAAATGACATTGCTTTAGATATCACTGTCAGTCATTTAATTGACACATTTAAGTGCTGGAGTAGAAAAAAAATATTATAATATTAAGTGGGAATGATAGGCAACTAGATTCTCAGTAAACTAATAGTCAAAACTAAAAGCGTATTACATTATTTGTCGGGTGGGGGAGTACACTTAGCCCTGCCTCCCCCTCAGTATAATTGGGTACTTTCCTCTACTTCAAATAAATTATTTCACACCGTGCACGAAATAAAGCACCAGATAATTATTAGAAAAACAAAGATAGCAGTTATTTTTAAATACAATTTTATATTTAATAAATTGGATTGAAATATAAAGAGTAGGTGAGTTGACCGTGACGTCAATACACACGTTTTCATATAAATTTCATATTAGAAAATCGTTTTACAGTTCTAAAAAAGAAGCTGATTTGACTAGTAGAAAAGTAGCCAATTTAAAATAAAGAGTTCATAGAAATAAGGTACTTAACTTAATGAAACGCTTTTAACTATTGAAATTCTAATCAACACAGTTTAAATAAAAATTTAGAAGATCATCCATAAATCAATTAATTATTAACTATTTCACTTATAATTGTGCAACGTGGGGGGTAAGTGAAATTTTGCATACGAGGTCTTTAGATGCACGACAGCCGCAGGCTCGAGTATGCAATATTCTTACCCCCGGAGTTACACACAATGTTTTTCATCACACTTGCGAAGAAAAAAATAAATTTGAAGCGAAATAATTAATACGGTAACATTTCAAACATTCGTCCGCCATAATGTAATTTCTTGACAGGTTAGGCCAGGCCTATGGAACTCTCCGCGCGAGCTCGGTTTTTATTGCCAATTTAGACTCTCGCGCGAGCCACGAGACGAGCCGCGAGCCGCGCCACGAGACGCGAGTCCACCGCTTACACTCGCGTTCGGCTTCTCATTCGGTTATAAACCTTATGCCGTGCCGTTAGTGATTAAATTATATTAGCTTGACGAGCTTGCGAGCCACGAGACGAGCCGCGAGCCCACCGCTTACACTCTCGTCTCGTAGCTCGGCTCGCGGCTCGTCTCGTGGCTCGCCCGAGTCTAAACCGCTTTTTATACCTACGAATCCGTTCCCGTTCACGGTAGAAAAGCAAGCCAGTTGGTTGTCATGTCACGCGCACTCACGCACGCACGTCGCGTCGCCACGCGTTCGAATATGATAAAATGTATGCAAAAGAAATGTCTTCGTCACGAACAAATAACACAACTTGTAGTGTGGTTGAATGCAGAAACTACAAAACTAATAAAAAAATACCGTTTTTGCTCTTCCGATAGATAGGAAAAGTAAGGAGACATTCTCAATACAAGTACTTATACCAATTGTTTTTATTTTTACGATAGCAAGCTACGTAGGTGGTATTGAATTATTGATTCATTGTGCGATTTGTGCGGTTTATAAAACGCCGTAAACACTTACGTTTACTGCAGGGAGATATGACCTTTTAAAATGTCTCGCAGTCACTCGTCGGAATGAAACGCATAAACGGAATATTGTAATTACTTATTGCAACTTATCTTGCTCATCTCATGGTTATTTTACGCTATGCTTTTATATGGCCAGTTCTAATGGTAGTTTGACAGTTATAACTTATATTTGTAAATACCTAAGTAGGTAGGTATCTTCTATAGAATCTATAGTTTAAGCGTCGGCAACCCTAGCGTTGCGTCGGTGCGCGCGGTGCGGCGCGTTGAAGGTCATTCCATTGTATTTTAGTGTAGGTATTAAAACGGTAGGTATTTGCGCTTTCTTTGAGAGATAAGTATCTGTTCGTAAGAACTATTATATAATCTGTGGTTAGGCATCGAAGGCACAGACCTTCGGCATTCAGCCACGAATTAACATTTTGTGTAAAAAATTTAAACGGATATTAAATTAATCAAATTAGATATTTTTAAACATACATAAATAACCAAACATAAACAAAAATATTAAAATATAATCGAAGTATTTTAAATGTAAAACTCCCTTATTATACCTTGACTTTAAATAAAGTATTTTACTTACAACCTACTTGGTTCGTATGAATTAGTGATATAATTAAAAAAGAAAGCTATAACTCCCTAGGGAGTTATAGCTTTTTTTTTCACAATCCATAACTCCCGCGGGATCAATATAGGCCTTTATCCTTCAGTACACCTGCATGAAATAAGATCTTTTTCGGGCAAGTGTGATGAAATTTTAACAACTTAATAAATGAATTTTTACCTCATTTCATTATGACTTCCTCACATCTACTAAAAAATATGAATGAGCATCTAAATTATCTAAAATATCAAAGAAATCAACGAGAACATGCAAATATACAAAGCAACAAGTTCTGCAAATCAATTGTAACACAAGCTGAAAATAAAGTATAACATAAAAGAGTTCTTCTCATATGCTCCTTGTAATAAAATTAAAATCTAATATATTATATTAATAATATATTATGTAATCAAATAAATCACTATGAAGTATTTACAAGTCTGATTCTAATAAGGACTAATGGTTTCGGAAACTCCAGTTCTATGGAACACATGTAAAAGACCCCGAGAAAAATAAAAATAAACAAAAAATAAAATGCACATTCAGCAGGCCGCGGAGCTCGGGCTCGGTTCGACGAAGTCGCGCGACTCGTAACTTCGGTACCATAACTTTAGGGCCTCGCACGCCTACAGCTAGGATACCAAAGACACCAGCCGCGCGCGCACGGAGGCCCCTCCGCGTTCGAGTCGGCTGCAAGTACACTCACGAAAATAATGCCAAATTAAATTACAGAGCTGGCCAAAAATATACCACTATTTCATCAGACAACTATCGACGGTCAAAGGAGACCCGACACGGTCTCGTAAACAACGGCCCCCGCTGGGTTAAAAGTGGTATATTTTGAGGCAGCTAGGTCGACAAGCGGCAGCGGCAACAACAGGCACGCACCTCCGGCGAGCATGGCCAGCAGCAGCAGCGCCGCGGCCCACAGGTCGGCGGGCGGCGCGCGGTAGGGCGCGCGCGCGGCGCGCAGCACCTCGGGCGCGGCGTACGGCAGCGTGCCGCACACGCGGCCCAGCAGCCGCTCGCGAGACCCGCGCCGGAACAGCGTCGCCAGACCCAGGTCCGAGATCTTCACCTGCCGTCGGACACCCGACACCCGTGCATTGCATGATATACAGGTAATAATATAATATGACTAAAAAAGTAAAGGGATAGTTGGCGGCACAAAGCGCAACAATGATGTTCTTCAATGTTATTCTAGATCATTTAATCCGGGAACGAAGATGCCGCTATCGAGTCTACCGGCCCTAGGTCCTAAGCTGGATAATCTCACTACCTAACTCACAAACTACGGAATCCTTCGCCTTCAAACGAAGCTCTAAAAATCCGATGTCGGATGCGGATCAATGTAAAGAAAGAAGGCGTTTTTTAAATCATTTCTGCCCCCCCTCCACTAAATCAGCAAATGCCTTAATTATAATTCCTATTGGAGACAAAAACCTCACGCATTTGCTTTGCGCTCCGACTTGTTGATTAATCCAAAACTGAGATGCGTTTAAGAGATAGAGAATAGCCGGGTCCACACAGAGCGAGCGTGTGCGCACGCGGCTATTATAGACATCCTTGAATTTTCCAATCTTTCCATTTATTTGTCAACATATTCAAATGAGAAAGTAGAAATATTTTTAGCTTACAAAGATTTTTTTACATAAACTTTGATATTAATCTGTAACATCCCAAGTAATTTGCAATTGTATGCTTGTTTACGCAAACAAACATGCAATTTGGAAGCGCTAGTGGCCTAGCGGTAAGAGCGTGCGACTTGCAATCCGGAGGTCGCGGGTTCGAACTCCGGCTCGTACGGAAGAATGAGTTTTTCGGAACTATGTACGAAATATCATTTGATATTTACCAGTCGCTTTTCGGTGAAGGAAAACATCGTGAGGAAACCGGACTAATCCAAATACGGGCCTAGTTTACCCTCCGGGTTGGAAGGTCAGATGGTAGTCGCTTTCGTAAAAACTAGAACCTACGCCAATTACTGGGATTAGTTGCCAAGCGGACCCCAGGCTCCCATGAGCCGTGGCAAAATGCCGGGACAACGCAAGGAAGATGATGATGTTTGTTTACGCGATATGATTAACTAAACAAATACAGCACTTCCAAGGAAAATGTACCTATTTCACTATTCACAGACTCATTAATCATCAACAATACAAACTTTATAATTTTGATGAAGAAAGTGTAGTTCTTTATATGTGACGAATATAAAACCTCAATTAATCTAATATTTTTTGATTATGTAATGTAAAATGAAACATAAAAAAAAATCATTAGGATCAATCTGTAACCATATTCCAGAAGGTCTACCGCAAACCACGTTCGACGTGTTGCCTCCCTGTCACACTTACGTACGAAGACAGAGAGCCAACACGTCGTACGTGGTTCGCGGTAGGCCCTCTGGTATTTTTGGGTGGGTTGTGAACCTTTGCATGAAATAAAAAGTCGTGGACACTAACCTGGTCCCTGTCATCAAGCAAAACGTTTTCCGGTTTGAGGTCTCTATGTGCCACCCCTCGGGAGTGCAAGTAGCTCAGCCCCCTGAGGATCTGGCGCCAGTAGCGACGCGCCAGCGTTGCGCACATACCCCGGTCCGGCTCGATGCGGTCGAACAACTCTCCTCCCTGTTGGATTGTGTCGTTGTAATTCTATGTTGGTATAGCACAAATCCGGACGACGATTTTGCCTCCTGAATAGTTGTTAAGTGAAGCCAGGCATCTGACTTTTAATTCACGGTCCACTTATTTCGAACTAGTGCAAGTGCAAACTCAACTGCTAGGATAATTTTATTTTTAACTAACCAACTAGTTTCTGCTCGCGTTTTCGTCTGCGGAACTGAAAATATTTCCATAGAAATGTTGATATTTTAGTAGGTATTAGAAGTAAATCCGTGATCCGGGAGCCAGCGAGACCTCGCCAGAGTATAGTGCTACCTGTGCGTACTCGAGGAACATGTAGTGGTGCGGCGGCGCGGCGCGGGCGCCCAGACAGCGCAGCACGTGCGGGTGGCGCAGCGCGCGGTGCAGCGCCGCCTCGCGCGCCGCCGCGGCCAGCGCGTCGCTGTCGGGCGGCGCTCGGACCGTCTTCAGCGCCACGCAGGCGCCGCTGCCGCTGTTCACCAGCAGCCGCACCCTGCCCGAGGTAACGTATACGATAGGAAAAGTGCTCCGATGTCAAAACTACACACTTAACCTAAAACATCATAAGATTCATTTTTTTACTTATACCGTTCAGTATATATACTATATAAAGTTTATGCTTTCTTTTTAAATATTTAATTGATAGATTCATAGATCACACTTTGTAAAATTAAAAAAAAAACTATATGTAAAAAATTTCAATTGCTTTATTACGGTTAGATATGAGGATATCTAATACCTTTAAACGAGCAATTCTTATATATATATATATATATATTTCGGGGATCTCGGAAACGGCTCTAACGATTTCGATGAAATTTGCTATACGGGGGTTGGGCGAAAAATCGATCTAGCTAGGTCTTATCTCTGGGAAAACGCGCATTTTCGAGTTTTTATATGTCACCCAGATATTTAGGTATAATTTGAGGTATAAGTACATATTTTACAAAAAAATATTGAACGATATTGAAGCCCAAACTTGGTATGTTTTGAAAATTATTTTTATTATAATTTACAAAAAGACTTAAATATAATTATATTTTCTAAACATTTTTTTTTAATTCCATACAAAAAAAGATGACGTCATAACTCCTCTCGTTTTTTTTTAATTTGTTGGTGCTTCGGGTCAAATAGTTTCAAATGTCCTAAAGATCAATCGTACCGATTTTCATACCTTTAACACTATTTGCAACGTTTTTTGGTGAACCGCTAGCGCTATAGTATGTTAAATAGAGTCCAGACGAGCTGGGCAAATCGACCGATTTGATCGGAAAATAATTGGCGCCAATCGCCAACTTAATCACCAATTTAAGATTTATGGTGATATTTGAGCCCTCTAAGTTAAAAAAAATGCTCCAAAACGAAAATACTCCAAAGCGTCACAAACTGGTATTCTTACATCTGCACCTCATTTTATTGGTAATATCGCATTAACATGTTCGGCACGGTCAGACGGACTAGAGCACTTTTCCGATCCGCTTTATGGCCGTCAGTTATATAATAATGTGCTTTTTACTGTTTTTACAGACACCTTCAAATCTTATTGCAGTAAAAAAAAACGTAGGTAAACGCGGCATAGACGTCTCGGCGCAGACTCGAAGTTCAAGGACACTTCGGTTCGGAGTTGATGCTTAAACCAGCGTAGCGGCCTTGGGCGTGCATGCGTCAAGCAATACACACCATGTGTTTTTAACCGCCTTCAAAAAAAAAGGAGATTCTCAGTTTGAACCGTATGTTTTGTATAGTTATGTCATGTTTGGCTGAACCGATTTTGATGCGGTTTTCAGAAAAGTGCTTGTTACATTCTGGGGCAGGTTTTAGTATACATAGAGCTGAGCTGATGCTGAACCCTGGGCGTACCTAGTGGAACTCAGGTTTAGTGCAACATAGGCACACGCTGTTTTTGTCATCCGACGCGTTTTGATGTCCACTTGGGAGAGCAGTACCCAAGATAGAGCTGATGCTGAACCCTGGCTGTAGAAGATCCTAAAGAAGGACTAGACCAAACAAAACTAAGAATATTCACAGATGGCTCAAAAACAAACACAGGAACAGGATGTGGTGTCTTCTCAGAGGACCTGAACATACACATCTCAAAACCCCTGGGCGAATTTAACACAGTATTCCAAGCTGAATGCGTAGGTATAATAGAAGCTTGCAATGCTATAACAAGACGACAAGTGAAACACGAGAATATACTAATACTGTCAGACTGTAAATTAGATAAACTAACTTCAGATCTTATACTGGAATGTCATCGAAGACTTACTGAAGTGAGCAAAGAAGGCAACAAAGTAACAGTCCAATGGATAAAGGGGCATAGTGGATCAAGAGGAAACGATGCAGCGGATGAACTGGCCAGGAAAGGCTCAGAGACACCGGCATACGGAACCGAGCCCATCATACCCCTTCCAATATCCTACATACACTACTGTACTACTGTGTGTGTATATATAGTACTGGAATGACACATGCAGGCAGACCAAAGATATTTTACCGGAACTGAACTACAAGCTCACCAAAATACTACTGAAAACACCTAGGCAACAACTACGTAAAATAATAGGACTTATCACAGGACATAACACACTAAACAAACACCTACACAATATGAGTAAAACAGATAGCCCCATGTGCAGAGCGTGCATGGAAGAAGAGGAAACAACAAAACACATACTCCTAGACTGCAAACAGGTAGAAACATACAGGAACAAATACCTAGGGACTCCGAGCACACTAAAAGAGGCAGTCAGCAACCTGAAAACACTGCTAGGTTTCATGGAGGAGCTGGGGTGGTTAGAGTAGCGCCGCGCCACCTCGTTTCACGCAAAATACGCACAATGGTTCTCGATTTGCGGAAAATGCCCAGAAGCACTAACTAACTAACTAACCCTGGCTGTACCTAGTGGAACTCAGGTTTGGTGCAACATAGACACATGCTGTTTTGGTCATCCGTCATGCCTTGATGAGCACTTGGGAGAGCAGTACCCAAGATAGAGCTGATGCTGAACCCTGGCTGTACCTAGTGGAACTCAGATTTGGTACAACATAGGCACCTACTGTTTTGGTAACTCGACTCGTTGTCATGTGCCATGTTGCGGAATTCCACTAGGTGGGTCGATCAACTTTTTTTTGTCCCAACAAAATGAAAAATCATCTTTCAAATCTATGTTTTTTTAACCGCCTTCAAAAAACAGGAGGTTCACAGTTTGACCCGTATGTTTGCTGAACCGATTTTGATACGATTTTCAGAAAGAGTTTGTTGAAAAACAATTGGACCTACCGGTAGGTGGCTATCGGTATATCGTCAAATTTGATTTACTGAAACCGATTTGGATGAAATTGTGTATTTAGATGAAATTTTGGGAGTGGGGGTGGGATGGAAGTGGGAGTGCGAGTGGGAGTGAAAGTGAGAGTGGGATTGGAGTGTAAGTAATGTCTCACATTAACATGCCTAATATACTCGTGTCTTGTCGAGTCTTTTGAGAGTTAACTTTTTCTTTACAAATCTTAATCTAGGCTAAATTTGAGTAACAATAATAGGACGAAAGAAAATTTCTATATCTGACAATTTACAAATCGTTTAGCACCGAAACGTCATGTTTCGACCCGATTATTATCGAGGTGGGCCATCGACAACACTAGTATTAGCCCAAAACTAAATGAAGACTAAAAGTAAAAAATATATACAAAAAAGAATTAAAAAAATACCAAAATAATTTTATTTTATTTCTTTTTAAATAAAAGGGAACCACCTGCAAAAAATCAACCCACTGAAAAGCACAACAAAAACATTCTTTGCTGCCAAACAGAATAAAAAACGAGTAGTTAGTAGTGCAAGAACTAAGTTAGCGAGTCAAGCGTTCTTGCTTGTCTAAAAGTTTAGTTCCCTAAAATTTTGATTTAGCACCGACCACCCCACCCCTATATCCTATATACAATTTTTTTTGTGCTTTTCAGTGGGTTGATTTTTGAAGGCGGTTCCTTTTTTTTTAAAGAAATAATTATTCGTTTAATTACCTCTGTTATGCACATCACATTTACACCTACGTCAAGTACCTACCTAAATACGAGGAAGCAGAATTGTTTCATACACGAATTTCATGTTTATACAAGAATTCGGAAGAGTTTCTATTAGTCGTTAACATTTGTTTAATCTTGGCGTTACCATTAATTTAGTCGACTTCGAAATGGATTTAGAAGTCTATCAATAATTCTAGTATTGTGAGCCCACAGTAGCGTCAAAACTATTTTGAAAGAGGAGAGAATCGAATATCGATTAATTTCGTCCAATGCATTTTTAAGAGTTATAATATACTCGTATCGTACAATAACGCAATTTTTTTCTGTTAAAGATAACAACTGAGACTTTTATCTAAGAAGATAAAATAGTCTTTATTAAAATACTCTTTATTTGGAGGCTTTATTCTTTGTGTTGAGCTTAAGAAATACTATACAAACGGCTTGACTCGGGACTTAAGACTCGGACGTTTTTATATACAAGGTGTCCCAAGAAGTAGTGATATACTGAATCTGGGAGGTAGAGGACCTAGAGGGCTATCTGAATCACCCCCATGTATGTTCCGCGATTTTTCGTATTTTCGGAGTTATAATTTTTTTTAATTTTTCACCTATCGCCGAGTACGATGAGATTTTTATTTATGGTGACGTGAATTATTGCGGTAGATGCTTGATTTTTTTTTGTGTGCTAAGCTGATAGATAGGCCAATTCAGTATGGTAACATTTACTATCGTTAGATCTTTGAATGGAATTTAAAAAAAAATGTATGCCAAGAAAGATAAAATTACCCAGTATGTTTTATTTTTTTAAGCGCCCTTGAAGTTGTGAACATACTGGGTAATTTTATCTTACTTGGCATTAATTTTTTTTTTAATTCCATTCAAAGATCTAACGATAGTAAATGTTACCATACTGAATTGGCCT
This sequence comes from Cydia amplana, assembly GCF_948474715.1. Lineage (NCBI taxonomy): Eukaryota > Metazoa > Arthropoda > Insecta > Lepidoptera > Tortricidae > Cydia > Cydia amplana. Next base: position 30,282,317 of record NC_086069.1, read on the forward strand.
ATCTATCAGCTTAGCACACAAAAAAAATCAAGCATCTACCGCAATTACATTGCCTAACCGATCGGCTTCTATGCCCCCTATGCGCATAACTTGCAACTTCCTGGAGCTGTTTACCGCCGGCAGTAAGTGTGATGTACAATCTCTCGCTGTTAGCCACGGCGCCAATATTCCTGCAGCCGCCGCCGAAATATAGCGGCAGTGACCGCGCGGGGTGGATAAACTCTCAAGGATGGCGCGTTTTTGCTCCGCGCCGCGCCGCCGCCGCTGCAGCGCGGTTCCGCCTCGCGACAATATCACATCTCAACCATCTCAATCCATCACCACGATCAACATTGCTTGGCTTGACAGTCTTGATGTTCATGTGCTCAAATTATTCTAGTCCGTCTAAGCTAACTATATGCACGTACTTGAACAGAACAAAGTGAGGAAGTGTCATTATAAACGTTTTAATTTTTGACCAACTGGTACTTGGTTTGTCATCATGGGCGGCACTATATTTAGTTAGAGCCTCAAGCAAATAAACAAAACCGATATTTGGTCAAAAATTAACAACAATGAACAAAGTCCGGATTATGGACTCCTATGTACTTAGTACACTCTGCTACGAAGATCGTCTTCGAAAAATTTATTTGTTTCTGGATGACATGGGTGTAGATGTCAAACTTGTCATCTAGAAATGGGTGGGTGTAAATTAAAATTATAGTACCTACACAATCGTATATTTTTCGTAGGGTTCCGCGAGGGAGGTTAAAATCCGGTTTTCATCTTTTTTTTTATTTCCAATATTATTTAAGTAAAGGTTACACTTAATTTTGAAATAATGCAGAAGAATTGTATAAAGAATTTTCCCCTAATTTTCATTTTCTTATTGAATATTGCACACAACTGTATCTTTTAGGAGTGGGCGCTTCATACAAGTAACTAATGCTGCGCTTCCACCAGTGATGTGCTGATGTGCGAGGACAATCGGTACACCCTGAGCGACTCTATTTGTGTGACCTACCTAAGTTGTATATTATTTGTGTCAAGAAATTTTATTTCACGAAGCGCTACAATACATTATGCTAAAGTGATATTCGAGCATATTATAGCATATAATTAGTTAATATCTGGGAGACCGAGCTTTGCTCGGTAAACATATAAAATCACAAAAATGAGTGTTTTTCCAGAGATAAGACTAGATCGATTTTTTGCCCCCGAAAACCCCCATTGCATTGAATTGCATCGAAATCGTTAGAGCCGTTTCTGAAATCGCTGAAATATATATATAAATAAATAAATAAACAAACAAGAATTGCTCGTTTAAAGGTATAAGATTTGGTGCATAATGAGAGGATAGTTAAATTTATAAACAGCAATTTCCTTTTCTTTATTCTAGCATTAAATGCATATTGCCATTTGTTACCTGTACATTATAGAATGCACTGACTAGCTTGCACAGTTCACGGCTCAAATCAGATGTTAATACATTTGCTATTAGTAATTGCCTACAAAAGAAATTGGGCAAATTAACAACCTGTTCAATTGGAACTAAGCAAATGATGTGGCAGATTGTCCAGATTTCTTAGGATCTGGAAAGGTCATGTGATTTCCATCAACATCCCTGTTAAACTTAATATCTATTTTTTGAAGAAATATAATTTAGAAAAAAAATTACTACTAATTTTGATGATCCTCCAAATTAACAACTCCACTACCTCGACGACATCCAAACAAGTTTGAAAACATATTGGTGTTCCAGCTACAGTCAAGTTTACTTCCAATAAATGCATGGCTAAATGAAGGGAGCATGGAGACCAAAAGCAGTACATACAATATTAGTCAATTATACTATAATACCTTCAACAAATTAAACCTGGGAAGCATCCTGACAACTTATATAATAATAAACATTTAATGTTTATAACAAATAGTCACAAAACAAAAAATATTTCCAAACTAGGCGGGAGACATAGATATTTAACCTAAAGGAAAGCGTGCGGTTTATGATGTAGGTATGTGCAGCAAGAAATGAAGTGAGAAGGTACTCACTCTCCGTAGGCGCCCTCGCCCAGCACCTGCGCCACGAGCCAGCCCTCCACGAACTCGCCGCCGCCTGCCGGCTCGGCGGCCGCCATGTCGCGCGCCGCCCGCACAGGCACAGGCTCCGGCTCCTGCAACAACGCTGCGTCAAACCCGGCCCACTGCGACCAGCCGGCGACCCGGTCGGCCCGATGAGCCGACCACGCCGCCGCCCGTCACGATGTGCCTGCGGACCATTTTTCCCCGAACGAAAGACCGAAATGTTTGCAGAATTTTAAAAAATAAGACTGAATCCAGAACCCCGGTCGTCGTTCGACCCCGGAGGCCGGTCTCTACGTGTAAATCGAGCGTTTCGAAGATGGTAAATGGCGGAGGGCACGTGGAGATCGCCGAACAAAGCGAGCGCCGCCGTCGGCGATGTTACCTTCCCACCTCGTCCGATAACGGTAATCGCTCGCCCGAAAACGTCGATATCTCGGTCTTAACGATGAATTGAGAACGTTGAAAGTACTCGGAATATTTTAATAATTATGAATATTCAGCACTAACCGTTTAACGACTACACCATTTTGCCATTTTCCTCCCAAAGATCGTTCGCCAATCGCTGACCGCGCCATCGTTCGAGCTCGATCGGCATTTTTTCGGACAAAAAGATCAATGGCTGACAAGCGTTCTGAATACCTTTCTGAATTTTCCTTTCGTAGATCAAATCTTACGACGACACTGGGTCAGTAACAAAAAGGAATATTGTAATATGTTTAAATTATTAATCTTCACTATATTATAAATGCAGTTAAATTAAATATTATTGATATAAACAAAAAACTACGGAAGTGTGATTAGTTATTTCTTTAAATTTTCTAGATATTTCTATTATAGTTTCAGAACGTTTGTAAAACCATAGACACCACTTCCTCCGTTTAAGACTGATTTGCATGACAAGGATTTAGTTTACAAAAGAGACGATTGCATTGTTATAGTCTGTCAAGCAAGCCATTTCCGTCAGTGGAAAAAAGAAGAAATATAAAATAAATAGTGTGGCAAAAGACTGTCTTATTTCAAACAGACAGAGAAAATCATACTATCTTTGTCTTACACTAGTACTAGCACCGAAAAGAAAAGGATGAGTATCTCGCCAAGTCGAGCAAAACAAAGAGGCACGGCCGTACCATCCTTTTCTCGAAGCGATTCAGGGCTATAACCGCGAAAATCGAAGTTCGCAAATTGCGGGCATTTTTCTCTGTCACTCTAGTTACGGCTTCATTGGAGTAAAAGAGAAAGACCCCCGCAATTTGCGAAAAACGGATTTCGCGATAGCCCCTCAGGCCATTATCGACGTCCTGTAATTTTGTGCTGGCTGAAGCTAGAACCCTGAATTTTCAGTGACATATAGGGCTTAAAATGCTTTAGATATATTCTCAAAAACATTAAATCTGAACTTGTAGTTTAAGAATTATTGTACGTCAAAGTTCCTTAGTTTCGACACTGACACACTCATGCACTCACTCACCGATCATCATACTCGATCTCATACTTCTAGCATACCCACAAGCTTCAAATTTTAAACATAAGTAGTTTTCAGCTTATCAAGCCATAGAAAACCTAAAAATATTGCAATATCAGTCACGTTTTAAAGATCTAAGAACTGCATAAGTAAGTTTGTAATCCCATATAAATATATGCTATTACAAAGTTACTGTTGCAGTTCATACAAATAGTACCTAGGTAAAGTAAAGGTATATTCATATGTACATCGTAGTACGATGTGAGTATGAATGAAGATGTGTTTAGTTTTGATATATATGTATACATATTATGGATATAAGTACCCGAAAAGAAGGACTGCCTACAAAAAGAGATGAGATCCCATCAAAAACATTACATGTAAAAAGGTGCCAGTCTCACAACGCTTCTACTACAAAAAAGTTTTGAGATGTAATATGAAACCAAGTCGGTTATTTTAATCAGTGCCAGGGGGTGTTAAAACCGTATCAATAAGATATCTTTAATTTGTAATACATATAATGACTTGGCAATCGCACATAATGCTGCACGCAATAAACCCGTACCGTACTCGTAAATATGTGTAATGCTCAAACTGCAATTAGCGCTAGCGTTATGTTCAATTAGAATGAATATCTGGGTGACCGAGCTTCGCTCGGAAAACATATAAAAACTCAAAAATGCGCGTTTTCCCAGAGATAAGACCTAGCTAGATCGATTTTTCGCCCCCGAAAACCCCCATATAGCAAATTTCATCGAAATCGTTAGAGCCGTTTCCGAGATCCCCGAAATATTTATTTATATATATATATAAATAAATATATAAATAAACAAGAATTGCTCGTTTAAAGGTATTAGATTTTTAATAGGTGACGATGATCCTTATGTCATTATGCAGCCGTGCGATGGCCAAGTCATTATATGTATTACAAACTTGGAGGATATAATCAAACGGAGACGCCATGTCTGTAATTTTCTGTACAAAACAGTCTGCCGATTTTTACGGGGGAGGGGAACGTCAAATGTATGCGTAACGTAAAAATAGCCATGTCAGATAAACGTCAGTCCATACATTGTGTATGACCGTTGGCCGCCTATTTTCGACAGAGGGGAAAGCCTGTTAATGGCTACTCCGTTTAGTTGTATCCTCCAAGATTACAAATTAAAGATATCTTAAGGGCCCTCCACACTCGTGCGCGAATCGCGGTGCGAAGCCGCGAACGCGAGTGTGGCGTCGATTTCGCAGATTGTTCACGCCTTCGCGCATTATTCCCCATTTTTTGTCGGTTTTTCGGCCCACGTCAAAGGAGGCGCGAAGCGCGAACTAGCAAGACTCCACATTACTCACTATTTTGGCTCATCAGTTGCAAGATTAATATTAATTATATTATATAAAACGTCTATAATTTACGGTTTTACAACAAAACAAAATGGAAAAATAGCCACAGCAAGTATGATGCCGTAGATAAATGACAGTTAAACTCGATCAGCTGATGCTTTTCCGCCATCTTGGCGCGAACCAAACTGCGAATTCACCGTGACGTGTGCGAGTTTGGAGTCATAATTCAACGTCGCGATATGTTCGCTCTGCGAAGTCGCGCCGCGATGCACACGCATAGTCTGGAGGGGGCTTTATTGACAAACACCTGCGATCTGGAGCATTTACGAATTCACCTCCTTAGGTATGTAATCTGGGGGCACGGTAGTGCCCCCGCCAAGACGAGCAAAGCGAAGCGCAAGGGCACTACCTACCTTTTCTCGAAGCGCTTCGTCGTTTTTTTGAACCCTCTTAACTTGGGTTTGGATTATACCAGATAAACAAAACTCTCGGGATATGATGTCAATAGTGGACTTATTAAGCATAAAAAATTTCAATTGCATAGCTCTTATACTTTGGATTTTATTAATGTCTAAAAAACCCCGATTTCGTCACTGACTCATTCACTCATTCACTCACTGTTGATCATCAAAACCTCTAGGGTACTTCCTGAAGTCCTAGGAAGCTGAAATTTGGTATGTGAGATAGTATTAGTCCACAAACAACAAAACAATTCAAATAATTGAAATTATTAGCCCCTAAGGGGGTGAAAAAGGGGGTGGAATTTTGTATGGGAAATCGATAACCGCGGAACCGATTTCGTTGAAATTTGGTATATAGATAGTTATTGTTATGGGGAAGGATATAAAATAGTTTCAACCCCAAAATCACTCCGTAAGGGTGAAAAGGGGTGGAAAAAGGCGTTAGGGGAAAAATGGGGTTGAAGTTTGCATGGGGAATCAGTAAAAAGCACATTGTATATAAAAGATGCCCCCCAAGTACGTATTTCAGGATTTTTAATAGTAAATCACCCGCAACCCTTTAAATTATTTTACCGTGTAAGCGAATTGGTAAACAACTGTAAGCTTATATGAGAGAAATAAATGGTATTGTATTGTATTGTATTGTAAACAGAAGATTGTCATAAGCAACTTACAAAAAGATGTGAAATCCCACCAAAAACATTTTCATGTAAAATGTTGCCAAGACGAAACCATAAGGCTCGCACTGACAAAAAGTTATCAGATATCTTGTAGAGCCAAGCTTCTAACTCTACAGGCCCTACCTTCACAGACTGTACACCTTAGTCAAAATATGTGGCTTGGCCGTTTCATTATTACAAGAACTATTTTATAATAAAAAATAATGAATAGTGAATACATATTTCACCTTACGCCCATGTGACGAAGCGGTCAAGCCACATATTTTGACTAAGGTGTAGAGTCTGTGACGGTAGGGCCTTTAGAGTTAGAGTCTATGCGGAAAGAGAAGAGTCGTGAAATGTATGGGGCCCAATACATTCCACGACTCATCACTTTCCTAACAGACTCTAGAAGCTTGGCTCTACAAGATATCTGATAACTTTTTGTCAGTGCGAGCCTTATGGTTTCGTCTTGGCAACATTTTACATGAAAATGTTTTTGGTGGGATGTAGTTTTGGTGTACATCATTGTGGAAGTGCAATCGTGTGAATCGTGCATTCACTACTTTATAAACGCTTTCTCGCTGACTGTCATTTGACAACCATAGTCAAGATTTTTTTTGTATTTTTTGTTCAATCAACTTGTTGTTGAAGCCATAGCGGAAGTAGGTAACGATTAGACAATAATCGAAACAAACGAGAAAAACAAAAGTTTTAACGACAATTCACTATTTATAATGGTAAATATACTTTTTAATAGTATTAAGGTTTTTTGTAAATACGGAAAATATACCTAGCGTTTTTTTTCTTTGTTCTAGGCCGGATACTCTGAAGACCAGTTGGCTGGTGAGTAATCGCTTAGTAATTTATGTCACTTTCCTTCTTTTACCAGTTAAGTTTTGTTTTGTTCTCGAAAGTGGACAGTGGACGGACGGGGCGCAGGCGCTCGATGCAGAGGCTGACCGCCGTGTGGTGAGTCATGTCAATCAACGTCTCCGCGGAGAGGCTGTCGCAAGCGGGCGCCCTAGTTTCCTTATATGGTGCGTATTTTAAAGCGATTCTGGCAGGTCTGGGACGACGAGTCGCCAGTCGCCCGTCGGTCGCCCCTCCGCCATGTTCATGTACGAGCCGCCGTCCAAGCTGCAGCTCAGCTCTGTGGAAGGTGTGTGGATTTTCGTCTCCCGATCCCGTCTTGACCGTCTCGGTCGTTCGCCTTCTATTTGAAGCTCGATACGAGTGGTTTAGCGATGACAGGTGTACGTGTTGCGTTGCGAGGCAGCAGTATAGTAAAGCTACGTGTGGTGTTTGTGTTGCAGAGTTCCAGGAGGCGTTCCAGTTGTTCGACTCGCGCGGCGATGGCAAGATCCACGTGGCGCAGATCGGGGACGCGCTACGCGCGCTCGGCCAGAACCCCACCGAGTCCGACGTCAAGAAGTGCACCCTCCACCTGAAGCCTGATGAGCGCATCTCCTTTGAGGTTTTCCTGCCCATCTACCAGGTATCCTTGCACATTCTACATGTTAATTGTTATTATACCGACAGAACATGATAGGTCTAAAGTTCATCCCAGATTCTTGATTTTTTGCTATTATGGCAACTTTTGCTAGACTAAAATGAATGTTGAATGTGTTTACTCTCAAATTTCAGTCCGATTATATCAATGATGAATGTTATCTGAACATAATTTGGAAGAAGTGAGTGTTTGGTTTCTAGTATAAAATGCCTGACACTTGACACCCCAATATGTAACCTGTAATTAAATTCAAATGAAACATAACTCTTACTGATTTCAGCTCAGCGAGTTTCATAATGAGACTAACTGAATAACTTTATTATAAGTGATGCCTTAGTAGGTTGCCATATAGGCAAAAGAATGATAGGGATGAATGTTTTATGGATGGAGAGTGGATGCCTTATAAGTTGAGGGTCTCCAGTCCGCAATGTCCGCATTCGCAGAGTCTTACTGTAAATCATTCCTATTAAAACTTATGGGTCTGTGAAACTTGCAATGTGTGAGTGACTGAAATGGCTACAAAAATATGTAACTTACATAAGTTTATGGTAGGCCACTTAAAACTTAAATCTTTGTGAAATGAATTGTAAAATGTGATGTTTCTAGTTATTTCTAGTAAAACTAGGGTAGAGAGTGGAGCCGCCGCTCTAGGCTAGCTAAATTTGAAGTACACTTTTTCTTGCTATAAAATACATTGTGAATTGAATATACCACTTAACTTGCAGGCGATCAGCAAGGCGCGCAGCGGCGACACCGCGCACGACTTCATCGAGGGGCTCCGGCACTTCGACAAGGACGGCAACGGCTTCATCTCCTCCGCCGAGCTGCGCCACCTGCTGTCCACCCTCGGGGAGAAGCTGGCTGATGACGAGGTACTTGTGTGAGCAGACCAGACTCCATCGAGGGGCTCCGGCACTTCGACAAGGACGGCAACGGCTGCATCTCCTCCGCCGAGCTGCGCCACCTGCTGTCCACCCTCGGGGAGAAGCTGGCTGATGACGAGGTAAGGTAGCCGCATGACATTTGATTCCCTGCAAAACGCGCCTTTCATGTTGAAGCGGTCATACCGAGAAGCTTCAAGGACTACAGCATGACTGAGAATGCTTAAATAGGAACCCCAGCAGCAGCAGCAGCACCCGTGCAGCAGCGTTCGCATTGGGCTAGGTAGAACTAAAGGAAGGTCGTTTGAATTGTAGATTGATGACTAGGGGTGGTATATAGCACATAAGAACTAGCTCCATGAGCTGTACACCTCGCGAGAATTTGAATTGACAAAAGAATTACATTTAATCATCAAACCGGCTCAGAACATTTCACAAGAATCGGTTGAGAATTGCGACCCGTAGAGGAGAAGATCCGGACATACGAAAGCAGATTGTCAGAGTCGAAACAGAGACCTCTGCTAACTGCCGGTGTCTCACTCATGTGTGCGGTGCAGGTGGAGCAGCTGCTGCAGGGGCAGGAGGACTCGCAGGGCAACGTCAACTACGAGAACTTCGTGCACCTCGTCATGCAGGGCTGAACAACCTTGCACCTCGTCATGCAGGGCTGAACAACCTTGCACCTCGTCATGCAGGGCTGAACAACCTTGCACCTCGTCATGCAGGGCTGAACAACCTTGCACCTCGTCATGCAGGGCTGAACAACCTGCCTCCCACCCTACACAGCGGCGAGCCACAACCCCTTCCTATACTTTAACTTATCATCCAACAACTTAAGGAATGCTAACTCATTTTAACGACTAGATTGAAAGCAGTTGTTTATACTGTTATACTTGTTTTCTTCATTAACATTGACAGAAAGCTCCTCAAAAGTTTCAATTCTAGCAAATCGGGGTTCTGTTCTGTCATGGTTAAATAATAAACGAAGTACCAAAGAAAACCAGAAAAGAACTAGGGAGCGTCTCCGGACGCTATATCTAGGACTGACGGCTTTGGGAACCGTCGTCCCAGTTTCATATAAAATACCTATGCATATCAATAATATGCGAGGATAAAAATTGAAAGGCTAATACTTCGGCCATATTTAAAGATTGCTACAGTGCACATTCCGAACATTGTTTTGTAAACATGTGCATTTAAAGATACATTTTGAGAGGGTTAATAATAATAAAGCAAAGCACCCTGTCTCGACAGTATTTAAAGAAAATCATGAATTAATAGTTTAGAAGCATCGCCGCTGCACCGTAGCCTATAGACTTCAAGATAACATGTAATTCCCTTGCGTTTATTCCAAAATAATATTAATATAATTATTGTAGTTATATTAAGAGATTTTATACGGTTATTGTATGTACAAATGTGATTTTAACAAAGTGTACCTATTATAAGTACTTACTAACTTATACTGTGTTTACTTTGGCTCCCGAAGCGTCACCTGTATGTTTCGTCTCTTTTCATAAGCTTGTAAGTCCCAGAGGCTCTAAGTACCCATCAAGACCTTAATGCCATAAGGGATTCTCTACCAGTCAATCTTTAGGCAAAGCAGATAAGTTGTAGGCGGTGCAAAAGTTAGGTATCTGTACGAACACAATACAATCATAAGAAATACACAGACAAACATACATAAATATTTATTTAATGTATACAGGGTGGATTTTCTTTTTGGGTCAGTGAGGGCAGCTACCAGATCCCGTGCTGCTACGAGAAAACGGTCTAAGAAGACCTTCCCTCGATTTCAAATTAATGAATATTGGCTTTTACAGATTTTGGAAAAAACATACAGGGTGCGAGAAAAAGGTCATTTTTGACAAACTTTTTTTTTGATGCTAATCGATCCCATTCCTATTAAGGATCAAAAGCTTGTATGGAACCAAAAAAGAAATTTCCGGCTAGAAAAGCCACTAATCGAGGAAAACTTTTCCCATACAATTTGTATGAAAATGAAAACTTTTATTTTTCACATGCTATTTTTGTATGCCAATCGATTCCATTCCTATCCAGTATCAATAGTTTCTTTGGGGTCAACTTACGGTAATGTACTAAAAAGCCACAAATTAAAGAAAACTTTTTCCATACATTTACTATGAAAGAACATGTGAAATTTAATTCACATTTTTCTATCTGGCCAATCAGTCCTGTTACATTTAAGGACCATAATACTGTATGAAGACATTGCTGTAGGACTGATGGGCGAGATAGAAAATTGAGAATAACATTTCACATTTTCCCCATAGTAAGTGAATCATTTCGGAAATAATAATTTAGAAAGAACAAAAAACGGTTATTCCTTCTAACTTTTGAAAAATCGATCCAAAAAATATGAAAAAAATCATAAAAATAGTGCTTAAAAAATTCATTCAAACAAACTTGATAAGTTAAATATATTAAAAAACGGGTCACTCACGTATTTTAAGTAGTGTCCGACCGAAACATGTTTTTTTGCCGAAACCGAAACCGAAACCGAATGTTCGGCTTTGGCTCTAGTTTCGGCCGAAACCGAAACCGAAACCGAAACTTTTGTAGACTTGTTAAAATCGTTGAAAAAATGTCATAAAGCCGCTTTTACACACATATTATGGGGCTGTCAACACCCAATGTCCTTGAAATTGATGTTACTTAAGCAGTTTTTTATGAAAATTACTAGAGTTAGACCAAGATAATTCTGCAACGATTTTGATAAGTTGATAACACACGCAGTGCAAGTGTTATTTTAAACGTCAAAACTTCTATGAAATTATGACGTATAAAGAACATTTGCACTAGTTGCACTGCGTATGCTATCAAAATCATTGCAGAATTTTGTTGGTCTAACTCTATTCATTCACCAGTCAAGCTAACATGAAGACACAGGGTCAACCAAAAACGCGAGCGCAGCGAGCGCGAAATTTTTTGTTAACAATATCGCAAGGCCGGGTACCGATCTTCACCTGGGCCGAAAAGTCCGAAGTGCCCCATTGAGGCGAACTTTCATGCGAAGTCAAAGCCGTGCTTAAGGCTTAAGGATAAGTAGTTGAGCACAGACTCCAACCAATGTCCATTGTATTCAAAAGCGAGACCGCAGGCCGAGCATGGCGCAGCGAGGCCAAAGGCTAAGCTGAAGTAGAGGACATGTGGAACACAAACCAATGGTAAATTGAGGTAAAAAGTGAGGCTAGTTTTCTTATTATTATCTTGCCCAGGGCCCAGTAACATGCGACAGTGCTATCTCATTCACTTATAGGTATTGACAGCCTCTTAAGACTGCGTCAACCGTCCAGTGACGCCCTCATTAGTGGAATTGTGTTTTATAATAAACCGATTAATGTCTGTACCTAATATACATGAATCAGTATATGTAGGTATTAATATTGTTGTCCTACTTATTCCCCAACTTTTGGTCTTTGTCCGAAGTACCATTTCGTAAGTTTCGGCCCGGCCGAAAGGTTCGGCCGTTTTTTGGCCGAAACCGAAACTACAGCCGAAACATGATTTTTTGGCCGAAACTGGCCGAAACCGAAACCGAAACCGAACCTTCGGTCGGACACTAATTTTAAGTCGAAAAACGCTCGACATGTTTCACTTCGTACCGAGAAGTGTCATCAGGAGCTTGCGTTTACGGAGACGGACCGGCGCAGACTGCGGGCCGCAGCTCTCCGCGCCCGATGACTCGGCGCAGATGCGGCGGGATGGCTCGGGATAAGTTAAGCCGTTTATGAGTTATCGCTATAAGTCTTCCCTTCTTATTTTATTTAAAAGCCTGGCAACTCTTATTTGTGACCGGATTTTCGCAGGCAACCCTATGCCACTGTATTCGTAATAAAATTACCATCATTTTGATGTATAATTCAAGCGTCAGACAGATGAGTGCAATTATCGATAAAAACTCACCTGTTTAAACTCCTTCTGCTTATAATAATATTATACGATTTACATCTAATATTATTAGATGTAAATCGTTTTATAGTAGTAAATTTTTCGTTAGTAGCGAAACTAAAGTGACATCTGCGGGCTTAGCACGGGCGTATCATATTGCACGTGGTATGATACGTTGTCTTCTAACGTTATTGGTAAATTTGTCATATCGCTGAGCATGGCCCCGAGCTACGATAAGCCTACCACGTCGATATTGAATAAAGTTATCGACTATCATACGATAGTGACCACGACTGTCTATGCGTAGAGCTTATGAAAAATCTATTCAATGGCTGCCCTTATTCATATGTCGGACGTGTGTCGGACATAGTTTGAACATGAATAGTCAATTTTATTACTACACTTCCAAATTGAAAAGTGTTTAAATGAGTGACAGCTTTATACAAATTGACCTACATTATAACATGCACGGATAATCGTGTTTGACAATTGAGTCAATTGACAATAATTTGACATTGACAAGCATCGCGTACGCGCGTGATCAGTGAAAATATCAGAATACAAACCAAGTTGAAGAAAAATACTGATTTGCTGTGAAATCTAAAGAAAATGCCACGCATAATGTAAGTTTCTCTAAAAACCAATAATTTATTTACAGAAAAAGTTATAATTCGTTTGATCATAAATGATTTTGTCATGAATATGTTTTTCAGTCGATTCTTTGACGCAGAAGAAAATGCTAGCAAAATATATAACTCAGCATCCCCTGTTCGCTTACAGGGAGTACAGGGAGGACCATGAGCCTCTCGGAAGCCAGAGATAAGTGCAGTGCTGCATACAAGTTCTATGAGAGCACGATCCGTACAGATCAGTGGCATCAGTGGCAGCAGGCATGGAAGTCGGTAAGTACTATGCTAATAATTAATACAGATCAACCTCATCTCAAACTAAGCAAAGTTTGTAGTATGGACACAAGAAACATCCATAACTTAGCATTACTTAAAACATTCAGTGCCAGCGCGAGCTACGCGCTACGAGTGTAGCCGATAACACGGGAAAAACCGTATGTAGCAAAAAGCGCCTACGAACAGTGAACTCCCCTAGTGAGTCGCTGGCAGTTAATGTGTTAATGTTTGTTGTTTATCTTGTTGATATTAGCCCAAATCCAGTTTCTAACTACCGTTGCAGGTAGGGTCATCAAGTCATCACTGAATACAATTTAGCTGTTAAATGTGTCAATTATCTATAAATTCTATTTTTATTGTCAGACTTGTCGTTAATTGAGCTGCAAAGTTAGAAAAATCAATGTGGCAGCAACCCAGGCTCCGCTAGCAGTGAGCGGTAACTCAACCAATTACCGGGAGAACTGGCTTGTCTAAAATGGATCCAGAAGAATCAAGGATTGGAGATGTAAGTACACCTTTCTTAAACTAAAATCATGAAGAGTTTATTGTGCCATTTAAAACTATTGACACTGATCTTCTACTATGACTATGTTCTACTAAGTGACAAAAGTTTGTTAAAAACTGTTCTATGACTACTATAATTGCATGAAGTTGTCATGGCAACAATGGATGTTGTAAAAGTTGATCCAACTGTAGATTAATTACCTAACTAGAAAGTTCTAGTTTGTTATACTTGTTTTTGGTAAACTAGAGTTAACAACATTGAAAGATACACTACTAAACTACCAATTGACATTTTTTTCACACTGCAGAAAAAGGTCATAATGATTGTAACAACAATTAAAAACTTTGGAACCCGTAGACCTCACTTTCAAAATTGTTTTTTTACCCTGTCTGAATATTGTAGAAGCTGGTTTTGTATGTAAGAATTCAAGTGTATTGACAAAAGAAAAACACCACCACACTTTGTGCCATGAATCTAAGACATAAGGATAAAATATTATTAATATTTAATTTTTATGTACAGTCTAACTGCACAGGTAAAAAGGCATTCGACTGCAGTTTCCAAACCGGCTTTACCTGTGCAGTTGAACTGTACAGTGTACATGCTAAACTGCGCAGGCATAGCCTAGTGTGTATTGCCAGCAGTTTAATTGAAAGATTTAAGTAGGTACTCTTATTTTAAATGTTTTCATTTGCAATACCCTAAGTGGTTTGATTGTATACGTGACAATGGGAAGAATTATGATTTTAGCAGCCTATGTATGTAGGTATGTATGTATGTGTGTGGGTATGTTTGTGTCGTGTATTACCCTAGCATAAAAGCTTAACTACTGAGACAAATATTGTTGAATAAGATGTTCATTGGTATGTTTTTATGCCGCAGGTGGCATAGACTACACTTTAATACATAATAGGTACTCTTTAATAAAATAATAAAAACAAAAATGCTTTAAATAACGGATTAATAGTTACTGGAACAAAATTTAATTTATTTTCAGTCGAAACGAAATCGGACCAATGAAACTATAAAATCCCCCTGACTTAAAAACGACAGCTTTCTAAAAATGACATTAATTTCTTATAATTTGCAAATGAACCTCTGTACTAGCCTGCGCCACTATAGAATCATGACCTCATCTAATCTATTTGTTTCTGTTTCAGTCATAACATATTGGAGGACACTCAAGTTATCGAGGACACGATAGAAATTAACTAAAATCTGCAGCCTCAATTATTTAATGACTTATTTAGAAAAGGGATAGTCATAATATTTAGCTATAGAACGAGAGAGTGCGCCAAAAAAAAGTTCTGACTTTCTGCCTGGAACACACTTCTCAGCAGGCACGTCCATGCATTTCGAAGTCAATAGTAAAAGTGTTTATTTGTTAAGCATATGTAGGTGAAACTATTACAGTGGTATTTAAAAGGTTTTTTCTAACAAACCTTTAAGTTGCAATGTATGTATCAAGTACATATTACAAGATAAATTAGACCCCACGTCTCTTTATTCGATTGAGCTAAAACTTAATATACATTATTTAAGTTGGGTGATAACTGATAACGCAATATTATGGTACCACCGAATATCTGATGATGGACGCAGGATGTGGGCAAAGAAACTCTTTGATATATATAAAGCAACCTAATTTGTGTTTGGGTTTCTTAGAAATTGTTTTTATGAGTAGGTATTAATTGCCTGTTAAGGCCCCAGTACACAATGCGCCATTCTGGGGGACGCATTTATGCGTTAGAGGGAGCAAGTGATATTGCTATCTCATTCTACCGCATGGCTGCGTCCCTTGGTTTGGCCGGCGATGGCCCATTGTGTACAGGGGCCTTTATAGTCGGCAATAAAAACTTTTATCAAAAATATCATTTTTATTTGACAAGATATGTACTTACCACCTTATTCATAAAACTTTACGGACCTGATTTAGTTAAATAATTTTTTATCCCTTTCTTTCAAATACATAAGGGAGCCGGTCTACCTAGCTTTATTTGACGTTCATAAGCGCATTGTAATTATGCCTACTTGAATAAACTATCTTTTATCTTATCTTTATCTAAGTCAAAATGACAGATAAAGACAAACGATTCATAGCTAATTCAGGGCAGTAACACTTTTATGAATAATGCCACTAGGCTAAGCGTATTATGAGACGCAGGCGACGCAGTTCATGCAGCGCAGCACAGAGCAGATTTTGTAAAGTATGGAACGTCCTTACTCTGGAGTGTGCGTACCTAAAGGACGTTCTATACTTTACAAAAATCGCTCTGTGCTGCGCTGCGTGACCTACGTCGCCTGCGTCTCAGCATACGCTTAAGTTTCCGTCACACAGGCGCGTTTCCCGGGCGGGGCGTGAGCGTTTTATATGTAAAAGCGGCGCGCCCCGCTAACGCCCCGCCCGGAAAACGCGCCTGTGTGACGAAGCCTTTAGCCTTACGGCTTGGCCATGACATTGCTCGACTGGCTTCGGCTAAGGCGACAACCATAGGTTGTAGCGAGACACAGCGATCGGACCTTTCGTTCCCATCTAGCCTTCCCTGCCTTAGCCGGAGCCAGTCGCGCAATGTGGCCAACGCGTTAGTATTTTTATAGTTTACCCCGCGACATCATTAGTAGTTTGTTTCAGTTCTTATAAATTGAAATATATGTCATACACTAAAGATAAAGTGATCAAGTCCACCGGTGGCCAAGGCTGGAAACGAGGCAGGGTACGCGGCTAACGTCCCAAATTCTCTTATGTAAGTACATATATATGTTTTGACGACCGGTCTGGTCTAATGGGTAGTCACCCTGCCTGTGAAGCCGCGGTCCTGGTTCGAATCCCGGTAAGGGCATTAATTTGTGTGATGAGCACAGATATTTGTTCCCGAGTCATGGATGTTTTCTATGTATTTAAGTATTTGTATATTATATATATTAGTCTAAGAGCTAGCCACGGAAATAGGTACTTATGCAATTTATAGAGCAACGAAATCCCTCTAGTTAGTGGGCCATACTATCATTATTAATTAATCCAGCATGGCAGCAGTTCAGCGGTGGGTGTGTGAGTGGATGGGCAACAAAGGGGTTCCGTGGCTAACTCTCCGGTTATATCGTTGTCTGAGTACTCTGAGTGTGTCTGAGACCAAAACACTTTTTCCCTTTTCAGGTCATTACTATGTATACCTATACATTACGGCCCTCGCTCCGAGCCGTTCCTGGTGCAAAAGCTGCCCATAGTAATCCAGCGTTGAAAAGTTGCTAGCATCATGGGCACTTTCGCACCGGGGACGACAATTAATGATTTGTTTGTATACCATAATTTAATGTGAAAATAAACTTGGTTTATCTTTTTGGCAATAGTTGTGTTATTTACCCATTTATAATATTCTCTCCAGCAGCACAGAGCCGATATTGTTAAGAGCCCATCAACGTGCACACTAGCGCCACTGCTAAATAATCGTGATTATTTCAAATTAACGTCAGGTATTTAAAAAAGGGGGCCGCTACGTACTGTATTTTGTATTTGGGGCATTATCTATGAAAAGGGACCTTATTGTCGATGGCGCTTACATCGCGCGGCATTATATTTATATCGGAGCATCTTTAATAATGACGTAAGCGCCATCGACAATAAGGTCCCTTTTCATAGATTCCGTCACATTTAAGTACCTCTTGAATACATCAAACTAGTTTTTATGTTGCTGGATTCTTCAATCTATGCGTCCAAAGTTAAAACGGCCGTTTTTGTTTTAAGTTCATAGATCGGCGAATCCAGCAACATAAAACTAGTTTGATGTATTCAAAAGTTACTTTAATACTATGTAGATACAATACGTAGCGGCCCCCTTTAAAAAAATCTTTCGTTAAATTTAAATTATCACGATTATTTAGCAGTGGCGCTAGTGTGCACGTTGACGGGCTCTTAACTTACCTAGTAAACATAGAAGACTGACAACAGTGCCAACGCCGCGAGAATATTGACATTGTTGTTAATGGATTTAACATAGTTTTTTAAAATTTAACATTAATTATTAGAGTATTAAACTCTGTCTGACCGTAGTTATAGTTACTAAAGTAGGTAGACTTATAGCATAATAGAGCATTTAGGAATATTCTTATTTAACCTTTTGACCGCCACAGACTAACTAGATGCGTCTTTAAATAAGAACGTGCTTAAAATGCTTTAATTATACTATAGTGTATATATATGAAAGTCGGATTAAATACGTTTAGAAGCTATAAGTAGTAACAGTGACAGATTTTGTACGCTAAAATGAAAAATAAGAATAAGCGACACCTACATGCGGGGAATGCTGTTTTGTATGAAGATTGACCATAGAAAAATAGGTAAATAGATGAGGTAGGTATTTGTGTGATAGTAAAACATAGTTGGTTATAGGCGAAATAAGTATTTATTAAGCTGGCTCGCACGCGCACATTCTCAAGAGCCCATCAACGTGCACACTAGCGCCACTGCTAAATAATCATGATTATTTCAATTTAACGAAAGATATTTAAAAAAGGGGGGCCGCTACGTACTGTATCTTGTATTAAAGTACCTTGTGAATATATCAAACTAGTTTCTATGTTGCTGAATTCGTCAATCTATAAACTCAAAACAAAAACGGCCGTTTTAACTTGGACGCATAGATTGACGAATCCAGCAACATAGAAACTAGTTTGATGTACGAGTATTCAAAAGGTACTTTAATACAAGATACAATGCGTAGCAGCCCCCTTTTTTAAATATATTTCGTTAAATTGAAATAATCACGATTACTTAGCAGTGGCGCTAGTGTGCAGGTTGATGGGCTCTTAACAACAGCCGGTTTTGTGCATGATGCTTAGGAAGTCCTCGGGGAGCGCCTTCCTTAATTTCCCCCTGTATCCACGAGAAGTTTTCTGGAAGAAAAATAAGGAAATAAGTAACAGCAGGTTCATGTGGCAGCTATGAATGAAATATTTTCACATGAGTGCAGGCTATTTGCACCCAAAATATAGCTACTAGTAACTAATCGACGGGAACGACCATTTCGGGGAATAATATCCATTGGTTTTTATATATATTATCCGCTAGTTTTTATATATATGTATTATCCATTGGAGTCTCGTGAAGAGCAATATGAACGCTTACTGATGCACACCAAAAATATGAAAGTTAAGTTTTGTCCTAGACTCGAGGTTGCTGCTTGCTGCGCATTCCGCTAGTCATCAAGCAATAGGCCTGTATTATTTTTTTTGAATAAAAATATGACTAAGTATGTTTGTCAACAATACAGCACAATAGAACTAGAACTGGATGCCTTAGTTAAACCTTAAATGCATTCCCAGATTATGATATGATATGATTTATTTATCTCACAATATACAATTTCACTTAAAATTACACATGGTAGATTTTCAGGAATTTATATTGTGATTGTCAGTTTTTTTCACATAATGAATAATTGAATATGAAGAATAACAGTATGTATCCTAGACCCAGTAACTACTTAACATAACTATCAAACAATAGTTACCTATCTCATTGCACAATACAGCCACACTCATACTTATTCAAAAAAGTTACTAAGACACGCCTAGTGGAACGTCACAGTTTTTTATGTCTAGTAAGTACTTAATTCAGTGCTCAAGAGAACTTACCTTCTGTGTGCAAGTTGCTCGAGAAAGGTATTGACTTACAGTAGTCTGGCCAATGGACAAGCCATCATCTTGACTAGTCCCGCGTTGGTAGTTGCCATCAGCTACCAGTATTACAGCTAATACTGTTAAAACCTAAAACAAATAAGAACATAGATGTAATATTTGTACCTAGGTAAGTAGACTTTCCCCTTTAGGTTAGGATATGAATGTTGAGGTAAAAAGTGGCTTAAATAAGTAACCTCTGTTAGTAAGTATAAGATTGTGCAACAGAATATCTTAACATACTAATTTTTACAATTATAATATGAGATAGTATTTAAGAGTTTAGTAGCATTGTCATTGAGACGCCTGTCTTACATGGAATACATATTAACTTTAAAGAAACACTACAATTTTATTAAGCTTTACCTTTAAGGTGTTTTGGTAATCCATCACCGTTTTGAGACTCTGCGTTAAGTTCGGCACATAAATGCACTGCACACTCCTTACACTCTGTAAATATGCCGAAACTCTTCGTCTGGCATATCAAACGGGTTGCAAGCGTTTCTTAAAGCTATGCACGAGATTTTTCGACGCTTTGTTTCTTCAACAGCAGCCGCGAGTAGGAATAATAAAATTTGACTTCCCTGCAAACAAAATATTGACTATATTATATAAAGCGGAACATTGTAACTAATAACTCTCAATATAATCATAGAAAAACGGATATTTACCTGTAATTTGTATTTGTAATAGGTTTATTCACTAGTTTTGCTTTCACGACAAGGCTTATCGTCACCTAAGAAGCACTTAGATAAAATTAACTAAGTTGAACTGTCAAAATGGGATAATATGTCAAATTATCCAACCCCCATGTTATGCAAATTGTCTTCTGTCATCTACCGCTGTCAAATGTGGATAACTCCATATATCGTCTGCTACCATAGTATGCATGATAAAATCGTCGGTAACTAACGTTTTATTCACATATTTTATACCATATTGCGTGATAACTGCTACCGTGCTAAGCCCACTGGTCAAGTAGCGGTACTGATAGTTCCACTACTTGACGTTAGATGTCGACTACAAAATAACTTGCGTTTTGGCAAGAAAACTGATGTATGGAGTTACCACTCTTTCTTTACTTATATTTCTCTATGCCTACATTTATATTATTTTATGATTATTGTAAATATTGCCTGTTTTTACAATATTGGCGCGCCTGCGTGCAGACGACTGCACGGATTTCTTTTATTTTGTAACACCTTCTCAGCACCTTCTCATAACTGTTCTATGCAAATAAGTAAATAAATTATTTGAATCTTTGACAAGAATGACAGAAGTTCATCATAACTAAAGAGCTCGATGGTCAATTTATCCCAGAAAACAGGAAATTGCATTTAGAATTTTAGTAGTCTTTGAAGACTTGGCCTTCCCTTCCTGTCTGTGGAGTGGAGGGTCACATTAGTAAACAGATTCGCCGCAGTAAACGACCACTCTGTAAATATTTGTACATGTTATTGTGGTTACAATGACGTAACTACATACAGTCGAGTCGGTTTTAAATTGCTATAAGACCTAAGACACAATTTATGTCCCATGCGAGAGGCATTTCCTGCCGAGATAGAAATGCGCCGCGCGCGGTCACGAGCGACCGCTATATATATATATATATATAGGTACTATACTTATCTTTATCTACCTACGCATTGTTGTGCGTCTTGTCTACTTTATAAAATCGTCAGATTTTAGCGTCATGTAACTGCATGATGTAGGTAGTAGCAGGTGCCATGCACTCAATATCAGTAGGCCAATATATCAAGATACTTACTTATATTATCATCATCACCTAAGATCATCAGTATTAATCTCGTGTGCCTATACTAAGGGCCATTTGCAACCCGGGGTTAACCGCTTAAACCTGGAGTTACCATGGTTACCAGTACGATTTGACACTGGTTTAACCGCGGATGGTGCAACTGGGCCTAAGAGTATACCTAAAGTCTATTTATTCTTTCCGTAGACTAAAATAACATTTTATGCGTTGCTAGTTTTTTACGTCTTATAAATAGTGATGTGCTATAACCGGTACTAACCGAAAATAAACTATTGGGAGTTACTTATATTTGTTGATGAAGTGTCTGTAACACAATGAATGGATAACCCGTGACGTGCTAAAAGGGGACACTAGGAGAGGTATTAAAAATATGAAAAAGCGTAGGTAAAAATGCCATCATTTTGAGGTATTTAGAAATTTTGTATCCAGGTCTATACACAATATTTCTAATATTTTAAAGCGATTTTATTGTAGGATTAACAGCCACATCGAAGCTACATATCATATATTTAGCTCATAATGCACCAAGTTACTCATCCTATTTATCTACGTATACTAAACGTACGTAACGTACGTACGTATATACGTATTTAAATGAGAACCTTACTTTGTACTTTTCGTGACCTGTTTTGTAAAGGGACCATTTAGATTTAATTTTTTGTTTATTTTGAATCTAAAATTAATTTAATATTTATCGGTTAATCGCAAACCGAAATCAAAGATCATCACTGTTTGTTTTAAGCTGGCTACGTACATTATTTCTACGTTTGACATTTGTGGTTGTCATTTTAGTCTACGGAAAGAATAAACAGACTTTAAGTACTCACAATAAAAGTTTATTACAAATCGGTCAGCTAATTTTATTGTATTTGAGGATACGATCAACTTCAAACAAATATAAACACCGATTTAAACTTTCACGATTTTTACACATTATTAATTGCACAACGGGACTTCATCGGGAGTCATTAGTAACTGTAAGCGTAAACGAATATCGACAGTCGATAAATCGAATATCGTTAGTGTTGAGTGTCGACAGAGTAACATCCCTAGTGCGCAAAACGTTCAAGCTGATAAACAAGACCAAGTGCGGATAGTTCATGTCAACTTTAGCCCGTCTTCTCCGAGACCACGGGGACCACGCCGTCCTCGAAACGTCGGAGGTAAATCTTAAAACTTAGATACGCGATTAAGTCCAGTTGTACAATTTAATAAAATATAAATAAACACCTACACAATCTAGTTATTTGTCTTTCCATTTGTAAAAAAAAAATATTGATTTATTGTCGTTTTGACTCTAGAACCTCTATTTAGAAGCATTTTCGCTTTTCAGGGAAACCACAGGCTAAGGCCGTACTTTAGCGGTGAATGAGTGAAGACATTTTAATAAATGAAATAAATTAGTGAAGGTGGCAATGAGGAGCCCGCATAGTTTCGGGCGTTAGTTTAATGAGTTGACGACGGCGCAGCAGCCGGCGCGCCGCCGCCGTGGACAATGCTAGCACAACGCGGCGTGGGCGCGGGGCTTCCGCCGACAGGGGCACATTTATTAACCATTCCTAGACCTTATCTCGTTGCAATAAGATCTACTCAGGGTCAGCTAAGTAGTCAACGTAATAGTTACATTACTCACTGCTTCAATCCGCAGGTTGATCTCGCTAGCCTAGGCGGTCAGTCTGAACGAGCTCGTAGGCCTAGTCGGGCCCGCGGTTGGTAAGAAGTCTTAGCAGCCTACATTTGAACAACTCGACTCAGTTCCAAGTTAGTCTAGTCTTTTTGAATAGGTAGTGGAAGGCTAACCTTAAGTTTGTTATTAGTGTTGGTGGTAAAGTGAAGTGTGAGTTCAAACCTCGGTCATACCGAACACAGCAACACAAAAATACACAAAGATGCATGACTATAATTATAATAAAAATCGGTCAGGATCCTTAATCATTCACAGACGACATCGATAGGTTTAAAGTGTTTAAAATACTTTAAACCAAAAGGAATATTATGTTACTTATATATTTTGAAGAATTTAAACTATTTTTTAATTTCGCAATAAGTATCTGCTTTGTTTATCAATACTTATATTATGATTTTTGTGTGACTTAGGTACTTACTTGTAGATATAAAAGCATCTTGAAATATTTTACAACACCTAACCTCGCATCTTCTCAAGAATGACTTAAGTTTTTAGAGAAGATGGAATTTTAGAAAGCTCGTGTCACTAAATTCGTGAAGAATTGAGTCGAGTCTTAAAAATGTGGTCAAGAGACAAGTGTTCACAACGCTAGGTGATCGAGTGATGGTCCTGGTAGTGTTGCTGGCGGCGGCGGCGGCGACGTGCGCGCGCGCCGCGCTGCTACCGCAGCAGCCGGAGCGCCTGCGCGCCACGGTCGGCGGGTTCGCCGTCATGAACTGCCACCTCGACTTCCCCTTCGGCAACGAGATCCCCTACCACCTGCAGTGGGACAAGGATGTAAGGATTTCATATTTTACTTTACATTACTACAGGTACTTAAGGCGCTAGACGCCGTTTTTGGCCGAAAACTCTAACATTCTAGAGTCTATATCTTCTTAACGGTTCAACAAAAAAATATGAAAAAAATATATATTATTTTACGTTTTATGTACAACATTTCTAACGTTTGACTTGTTCCCTATGACTTATAGTTTTTCCAAAAAAGGAACATTACGACAGGCCGTTTTGCGACTAACTTTGCCTATTTCTAGTAAACGGTTTATTCGATTAAAGTTATTTTTAAACTAGAATAATTGTTTTAACAGATACTACAAATGCAACGTAGAATAATGTTAATAAATATATTTTTTTTTAAGAAATCGAATATTTTTCAACATTTTGTGCGTATGTAGCTCGAAAAAGGCGTGGCCGGCAGTCGTGTGCTAGCTTTGAGACGAGGAGGCTGTGTCGCTCGTCGCTCCGTGCCTTCCTTGTATTCTGCATGCTTGTTCTGAGCCGAGGTGCAATAAAATTGGAGTTATTGTGGCCAAAGATTAAATAACTGCAGAATGTTGATTTGGTTGTGACGCGCTTTAGCGCGCGCAACACGGTGTTTCGCAGCCTATTATTACGAACGTAATGACAATATTTCCACTTATGTTTGAGAAAGCTTCATTTGAAATATATAAAAAATGATTTCGAACATGCGCCGACATATTGCCATTAAAATTTAACGTTTTTAATAAAGTTCAATTTCTAAAAAAAATTGATCAACACTGGCAATTTATGTTGTAGGTATATACTATATAGTTTGATTCAGAAACCATTACATTTTTAGGATTGTTACCCATTAAAATGATGTTAGTTTATTAAGTAAATCTGCCAAGTCGAGCAAAAAAAGAGGCACGGCCGTACCATCCTTTTCTCGAAGCGATTCAGGCCATTTTCGACGTCCTGTAATTTTGTGCTGGCTGAAGCTAAAACCCTGAATTTTCAGTAATATATAGGGCTAAACATGCTTAAGATATATTCTCAAAAACATTCAATTTGAACTAGTAGTTTAAGAATTATTGTACGTCAAAGTTCCTTATTTTCGACACTGACACACTCACTCACTCACTCACCTACGATCATCATAATTCTAAGGTACTTCTAGTATATCCACAAGCTTCAATTTTAAACATAAGTAGTTTTCAGCTTATCAAGCCATAGAAAACCTAAAAATATTGCAATATCAGTCACGTTTTAAAGATCTAAGAACTGCATAAGTAAGTTTGTAATCCCATATAAATATTTGCTATTACAAAGTTACTGTTGCAGTTCTTACAAATAGTAGGTAGTAAAGTAAAGGTACACTACGATGTACGATGTGAGTATGAATGAAGATGTGTTTCTTTATGATATGTGTATACATAGTATGAGTACCCGAAAAGAAGGACTGCCTACAAAAAGAGATGAGATCCCATCAAAAACATTACATGTAAAAAGGTGCAAGTCAAGTCCAAGTCATTATACGTATTACAAATTAAAGATATATATTTGATACAGTTTTAACACCCCCTGGCACTGATTAAAACCACCGACTTGGTTTCACATTACATCTCAAAACTTTTTTGTAGTAGAAGCGTTGCGAGACTTGCACCTTTTTACATGTAATGTTTTTGATGGGATTAAGTTTTCTCAAACATGCGTTGATATACATATTACCATAATGTCCCGTCCTTATTTGAACTTTTATAGGTATATCCTCGCATTTTTTGAGAGAAGTAAGTACCTATACATACCTACATATTATTTCAATCGCGATAACATTTACCGGCCTTACGTTCATAAATAGTACATTACTGCAGAGGCCGTGAAGTAAGGGATTGTAGAACGAGATTGCGGTAGACGGCCGAGTCGTAGACGAGGCCGGATAAAGCGAGTCTTGCAATCCCTGTTCCGGCCAAGCATTGTATAGTGCTTTTCTCTAACAATGTAAGAAAATAAAAATGTAAATTGCCGCCTTTTTTTATTTTTTTAACTTGACATTAGAAAAAGCTATTCGAGCACCATGTCTAACCGCTTATAAATAACTATTTTCTACTCCAGCACTTTTATTTGTCATTTAAAGGGTCGTGCACACACCTTTAAACCCCACCCCTATCTTATAGTTGTGTCCAGACAAGTCTTTAGTCTATTCCCTAAAAAAGTATTTGTGCATACACGCAGTATCTTTCTGGCACTTTTACTATACCTACTTCGTGTAATCACCACTTAAAAAATATTGAATGAAATACATTGTTGCCAACCTAATTTTAATTGTCATCTCTGATAGATGAGTGAACCATAGACATGTTTTTTTATTTCATTCATTCTTTTCCCGCCCGTACCCTCCATTATTTGTTACTTCTTGAATGAAAAATATTTGTTAAATTTACAATTTTATTTCAAAGTAAGTGCTTGGTCGTAGAAAAAGATTGTGTGCAACGTTGTTTAACTGAGTCAAAAAATACTCATGGCGTCTTTATATTAACAATTGTCGGCTTCGCCTCAAATTGTTACTCACACTAATATAATTACAGGGTGGGCCAAAAGGGTGTTGGTAGTTTTAATCTTGAATTTTTCAAAACCGCTTGGCGGGGTGCGGCGGAGGGGTATGTTGCTATACGCCTCGTTTCGTGGAAATTTTATTGTAATTACCTTTTATAAACATAATATTAGCATATAAAAATTGAAAAGTATACTTGAGGGCAACCTGTATACTTAAAAACTATGGTCGATTCTAAAATAGCCTTAAGGGGGGCGTTAATACCTGCATTTACCTTAGAGCAGTACACAGGAATGGAGCCTGCATTTTGTGTATGAGCTTTTTACCAAAACCCTAAATCGTTGATTACTGCACGATGGGTGTATCGACAGGAATACCATTTACGAGATTAACGTGAGGATCCAAGTATAACAGGCATAAAATACTATTATAACAGGTACAACTAATTTATTTCTGCATGCATGGCATTATCTTCCAAGTACAGCGGGGGCAGCATGGTTGCATTTTTATCGCCTTTCACTAATTTATCCTGTTACACTTGTTAAATGTGACAGGCGATAAAAATGCGACAATGCTACCGCCGCAGGATTGAAATCAGGTTCGTAACTTATTGTTAGATTTAAAAATTGGAGTCACTACACGCCTCGACAAAACCTAAAGAGTCCGTGACTGAAGATTGAAATGTTGGCTAAGCATATAGGTAAGTACCATAATTTCGTCTGTAACTGTGAAGGTTTAGTAAAAACAACAGCTACTCTCAAGCGCGAGTCCTGCCTGATTAAGAACAGGAAAGGCAAATGTGAGTCTCCGCTATGACCCTAATATTTTAGGCAACTGGTGTTAGAGGACACGTCTGCGGTCCTGTTTAGTCATTCATATTAGGAGTATTTTCCTTGTAACACATTTAGATGAATCGTGGTAGCTACTTACTTAATTATCTAAACATGTCCGGGTAAGTACGAGATTATAAAATTCTATCTTACTTATAAGTTGTTATTGCTATTGCGATATTTACTTATAAAATGAAACGAATTCAGATTATTCATCCACTTCGTCTAGATTCTAGAAGACTAGTATATAGGTATATGTCTTCTTGACGAAGTGAATCGTAAGAGGTTTATCGTAACCTACAAGTAAAAGCATTATCTGGGGGCACGGCAGTGCCCCCGCCAAGACGAGCAAAGCGAAGCGCAAGGGCACTATCTACCTTTTCTCGAAGCGCTTCGTCGTTTTTTTTAACCCTCATAACTTGGGCTTGGATTATACCAGATAAACAAAATTCTTGGGATATGATGTCAATAATGGACTTATTAAACATAAAAAATTTCAATTGCATAGCTCTTATACTTAGTTTAAGATTTTATTCATATCTTTAAAAAACCCCGATTTCGTCACTGACTCACTCACTCACTGTTGATCATCAAAACCTCTAGGGTACCTACTTCCTGAAGTCCTAGGAAGCTGAAATTTGGTATGTAAGATAGTATTAGTACACAAACAACAAATAAATTCAAAAACTTGAAATTTTTTGTCCCTAAAGGGGGGAAAGGGGGTGGAATTTTGTATGGGAAATCAATAACCGCTGAACCGATTTAGTTGAAATTTGGTATGTAGATAGTTTTTGTAATGGGGAATGGCATAGAATAGTTTTCAACCCCAAAATCACCCCGTGAGGGTGAAAAGGGGGTGGAAAAGGGCGTTAGGGGAAAAAGAGGGTTGAAGTTTGTATGGGGAATCAGTAAAAAGCAGATTGTATAAAAGATGCCCCCAGGTACGTATTTCAGGATTTTTAATAGTAGGTCGTTAAATCACACGCGTAACCCTTTAAATTAGGGGATGGAAGCAACTTACAAAAAGAAGTGAAATCCCACCAAAAACATTTTCATGTAAAATGTTGTGAAGACGAAACCATAAGGCTCGCACTGACAAAAAGTTATCAGATCTCTTGTAGAGCCAAGCTTCTAACTCTACAAGCCCTAACTTCACAAACTCTACACCTTAGTCAAAATATGTGGCTTGGCCGTTTCGTTACTCCAAGAACTATTGTATTATAAAAAATAATGAATAGTGCAGCGGTTCTCAATCTTTTTTTTTGACGGAACCCTTTTGAAAAGCGAAATACTTGATGGAACCCTACAATAAAACAATAGTTTTAGAAGTATATTTTTTTATTAATAAGCATAATAATCTAGACACGCGGTAGCGTGTCCAGCCAAGTTCATAGAAAAAGGAACTTGCGACACAGCAACCGTGTGTAATATTACACGAACCATTTCGAGCTACTTTTGACCCCTTCACAACTTGAAACCTACTTAACTTACATACATGAAATTTGGCATATATATTCAAGTCCCTTAGCTTGTACAAAATACAAAATTTCATAAACATAGCTCAAACAGTTATTGATAAATTAACGTTTAAAAACCGGCATTTTTGTGACTGACTGACATATAGATCAAAAACCTAACCCACTTCCAGATGACATAGAAACTTGAAATTTGGCATAAAGGTAGACTATTATGTGTATATAGAGGAAAAAATCTGAAAACTGGAAATTATTGCTATTACGATGGAAAAATAATAATTAATACTTATAGACCAAAAACCTAACCCACTTCTAGATGACTTAGAAACTTGATATTTGGCATCAAGGTAGACTATTAGGTGCATATAGAGGAAAAAATCTGAAAACTAGAAATTATTGATATTTCGATGAAAAAAATTATAATTGATACTTATAGACCATAAACCTAACCCACTTCTAGATGACTCAGAAACTTGATATTTGGCATGAAAGTAGACTATTAGGTGCGTATAGAGAGAAAAATCTGAAAACTGGAAATTATTGATATTTCGATGGAAAAAAATAATTAATACTTATAAGACCAAAAACCTAACCCACTTCTAGATCACTTACAAACTTGATATTTGGCATGAAGGTAGACTATTAGGCGTATACAAAAGAAAAAAATGTGAAAACTGAAACTTTTTGACAACTAACCGCGCGTTAGCGAGGGTCTCCTTTTCAGCTTAGGCAAACTGCTTTCATGATGAATACTATAGTAATTTCTGTACAAAAAGTAATGATATCCCAACAAAAACATAAATGTGAAATGAGAGCCAAGTTCAATATTAAGAATAAGTATGTGTCGTTGTTGACTCGCCGACAAAAGAATTGAGATCTATATGGATGCCAAGTTCTGTGCTGTGTAGAAAATACTGAAATTATAAAGGATTTTTCTTGGCTAGTTTTTAAAAACAAACGAAATTTTTGAAAAAGTAACATAGATAAATATATATTACATATATGCCTATACGTAAAAACTAGCCAAGACAAATCCTTTATAATTTCAGGATTTTCTACACAGCACAGAACTTGGCATCCATCCATATAGATCTCAATTCTTTTGTCGGCGAGTCAACAACGACATATACTTATTCTTAATATTGAACTTGGCTCTCATTTCACATTTATGTTTTTGTTGGGATTATGCTTATTTTTAACCGACTTCCAAATCTCAAAGAAGAAGGTTATCAATTCGGTTGTATGTTTTTTTTATTTTTTTTATTTTTATTTTTTTTTATGTTTGTTACTCCATATCTCCGTCATTACTGGACCGATTTTGAAAATTCTTTTTTTGATTGTATGTATATGCATACAGATTGGTCCCGTTTTTGTCAAAACCCAGTTCTGATGATGGGATCCATGAGGAATCGAGGGAACTCCTCAAATCTTAAAGGCATACATATAGTGATTTTTGTGTTTTTATCAACAAATCAAGCATATACATTCAGAAACGTGACATTTGATGAAGTGGAACTGCTGATGATGATCAGAACGGAACTCTTCAACGACGCATAGTTCACGTTTGGCGATTTGTCCTCTTCGTTATGTTTGTTAAGCAAGTTAAGTTTTTAAGCCACATTTTTGTCAAGCTCGAGTTCTGATGATGGGATCCATGAGGAATCGAGGGAACTCCTCAAATCTTAAAGGCGTGCGTATAGAGATTTTTGTATTTTCATCAGAAAATCAAGCATTTTTATTAAAAACTGTCGCATTTGATGAAGTGGAACTGCTGATGATGATCAGAACAGAACTCTTCAACGACCCATAGTTCACGTTTGGCGATTTGTCCTCTTCATTATGTTTGTTAAGCAAGTTTAGTTTTTAAGCCACATTTCTGTCAAGCTCGAGTTCTGATGATGAGATCCATAAGGAATCGAGGGAACTCCTCAAATCTTAAAGGCATACATATAGTGATTGTTGTGTTTTAATCAACAAATCAAGCATATACATTTAAAAAGTAACATTTGAGGAAGTGTAACTGCTGATGATGACCAGAACGAAACTCTTTAACGACGCATAGCTCGCGTTTGGCGATT
This sequence comes from Cydia amplana, assembly GCF_948474715.1. Lineage (NCBI taxonomy): Eukaryota > Metazoa > Arthropoda > Insecta > Lepidoptera > Tortricidae > Cydia > Cydia amplana. Next base: position 30,312,823 of record NC_086069.1, read on the forward strand.
TTTCCTTTTCGTTATGTTTGTTAAGCAAGTTAGGTTTTTAAGCCATATTTATGTCAAGCTCAAGTTCTGAACATGGGATCCATGAGAAATCGAGGGAACTCCTCAAATCTTAAAGGCACACTTATATAGTTTTCTGTATTTTCATCATAAAATAAAGCATTAACATTAAAAACTGTCGCATTTGATGAACTGGAACTGCTGATGATGATCAGAACAGAACTCTTCAACGACGCATAGTACATGTTTGGTGATTTCGAATTTCGACTTTGACTTGGACTGGGACCCGACTCGGATCCAGATCCGGCCTCGTACCCGGATCCGGTTCGGACCCGGACCCGGACTCGGACACAGACCCGGACCTTGATCCGGAAAACCACTATGATACCTAAACTAAACAAACTACTATGATTACCTACCATAAAATGTAGGTATAAAGTATGATGAGGCCAAACCCCTCCCGCTCAAACCCCCGTACACCGCACCGCATGCGCCGTTAAGTGGGTTACGTTAGGTTTGAACTGCTATCCTCACAGAACCGAACAAAAGTGGGTTAGGTTAGGTTAGAACTGCGAGCCTTACAGAAACGAAATGCTACTAGAAAAGTGGGTGGTTTTACCTCCTTTTCTACATAGCGCACCATCTACAATAATCTTTCACCGGGCCGCATAGAAGTCGGTTTTTTTTTCTTAAAAATTATATTATTCTAAATTCTTGTGGAACCCCTGCAGGGGTGTCGCGGAACCCTAGAGTACCGCGGAACACACTTTGAGAATGGCTGGAATAGTGAATACATTTTTCACCTTACGTCCGACCCATGTGACAGTAGCGAAACGGTCAAGCCACATATTTTGACTAAGGTGTAGAGTTTGTGAAGTTAGGGCTTGTAGAGTTAGAAGCTTGGCTCTACAAGAGATCTGATAACTTTTTGTCAGTGCGAGCCTTATGGTTTCGTCTTGGCAACATTTTACATGAAAATGTTTTTGGTGGGATATTATTGTTCCACAAGCGGCGCGAAGTGCAATTGTTACCCATTCACACGTCGGATCACTGCTATAATTCGAGACATCTTTAATGGGTACATTCTTCGCTTTAACCGTGTAAAACTCTTTGACTAATTACTATTACGACATTACCATTAGGGATTGCAGAACCGGTACTGTTTAAAAGAACCGGGATTTTCGGTACCGGGCAAAAATGGAACCGGGATTTCCCGGTATTTTCGGTACTTTCGGGACTGCCTTCAAAAATCAGTTTTCACATCAATTTTCAGTAAAAAAAAAGCGTAAAACGACCACGAATCTTTCTTAAAACAATAAAAAAGTAGCACAGTGAAGGTACACACTTCTTTTGTACCATAATATGTGTCTTTAAGTCACACAATCATTAATATATTTTGTTTTTTTTTCCTAAACTACATGATATTTTTACTATCTTTGTTGATTGGCAAAAACTGAATTACGGCTCAATAATATCATCATTTTTTTTTAATATGCAAGACGTTTTGTGAAAAAGGATAAAAAAAATTGATAATTTTCGCATGCGTTCAAAATGGGCTGTGGACCTTCGAATTCGAACATATACCTAATAACAGAACTATCAATACGACAAATCAAGAAATTATTCAGCCAGAATTATTAATTCATTTAAAATATCATTATCATATGTGAGTTTCTTATACCGTGTTTGAATTTGAATTAAAAGTAGTATTTTATTAATTACAAAATTGTCTCTATTTTTGCTTCTAGTTAGTATACAAATATGAAATAACTAATTGCTCGTATAAAATTATTTATCGTACAAACATTTATGCCCTTAAAGTATCAAATTACGCAATTTTATATTGTCGGCATTGTCAAACCCATTGACTTTTTTTTAATTTATTTTAATGTAGTGGTCAGCCGTAAAAGTATTACCATCAGCCTTAGATTGATAAAATATATTTATTTTCTTCATAAAACATGATATTTCATGCTAAGTAACAGAAAGCAGTCAAATATTATACCGGAAATTTTAATCCCGAAAATCCCGGGAGTACCGGGATTTTAATTTGAAATCCCGGTTCTTTGCTTGGCTCTAAATCCCGGGAATTCCCGGTACTTTCGGTACCGGTATTTCCCGGGAGCAAACCCTAATTACCATACATTTCACGCCTTAATTGTTCAAGTAGCTTGGACAAGTTGGTCTACGCGTAGACTCTACGTGTCTTATAATTGTAATTAAAAGCTATTAGGGGTCATTAACATTGCACTATAATAGTCAGCTACATTTTGCTACAATTATTTCCTCACGATGTTTTCTTTAACAGTTGGTTTTTAAAGAGTAGAACGTTGGTAAATGTCAAATTATATTTTCGTATAAAGAATCTCAGTATTAAGAACCGGGGTTCAAACCCATAAGTATGACCGCCAGTTTAGAAGCAGTTTTTTTTGTAGACAATGAGCAACCCATACCAGGATGTAAACGCAGCGGAGAGATGAGAGGTGCCGCGCTTGCGGGCGCCCTCGTACAATTAAATTAAATTAACATTAAAATATAAAAAAATATTACAGCAACCGTGGTAGGCACATTGACACCCATCATCTACTTCTCAATGTGTCTACCACAGTGCTGCCGGGCGTATGCAGTCCGCAGCAAAATGTGATATGCGGACAAAACTTGTCCGCAATCATTCCCAGGACGCTGTTGGAGCTGGCGCGCACACGTCGCACCAGGGACGCGGCACGTAGGCGCATGGTAGCTTTAAAACACGACACATGCGCCTCCGCAAACATCCCTGACGCGCTGCAATATCGCGGCAGCCCCATCAGTGCCCTAAATGCGTTATTATACTGTACTTGTAGGGCCTTATACGACCTCAAAGTGAACTTTCGCCATAGACTGCAGGTGTAAAATGTTGTGCAAAAAGCTCTGAACAAAGTCACTTTACTTTCTTTTGAGCACCGAGCAAATCTGCGCGCAATCATATTAGCAAAACAACAATAATATTAAAATATAACCATAGATAGTAAGCAGCACAAAAATACTTCCATATTTATTTCTGTGCCTACGAAGAAATTTTTGAGAAGAGATTTTTGATTAATTTTCTCATTCCATACATCTTTGTCACACTTGTTGTTAAACATAAGCTTGTCTCTCTCTCTTTCGGTGTGCGGGAGCTCGTTCTTAGCACGTGCATATTTCTCGCTTGTCCAGCCGCGACTAAAGGCAACTTGTCCAATTTGTCACAAGGTAAGCGCTTCAATTTTGGAACGCCTATAACCTATCTTGAGTTATACCTAAATCATTGCCCTCGTATTGTTTGTCCACAATGAGGACTCGCCCAGCGCCGCCATTGTGCTTCATTCAAGCAAGGCCGCCACGCATGGCGCAGCCGACCTTTTCCTCTTTTAGGGCTCCGTTCAATGGTGCAAGTCTATCGTGTCCTTCATAGGAGGAACATGAACATAGGAGGAGTAGGTGAGTAGGTATTAGGTAGAGTCGGACGAAACTAGCTAACTCTGCATGGCATTTGCAACCTACCTTACCTTACAAACTAACATACATACAATAATAATAATATTACAAGCTAAAAATTATTTCGGCGACACTGAGGTTTTCTGCTGTGTCGCATGTGGGTATACCTCCTCTCCCCCTCTCAATAGGAGAGGACGGCCGCAGGAGGGAGTCCCACAACCACATATCCCCCAATGGCTCCCCAGGCCGGGGAATGCGTAATGCATTTTACCACTCCATCAACAAAAAAAAAAAGCAACGGGTTGCACTCCGGGAGTGCCGGCAGAAGTGAAAACTCAATGACATTGTAACAGTTTTTTGATCAGGTCACGTGTCCGTCTTACAAAGCGTCGTACGTCTTACGTCAACATATTTTTTCTTGACTTTTGCAGTTTTAATTTCCTATATTTATTAAACACAATGAACGATATTATACAAATCTATGCCTTGCTTTGCCTTTAATACTTATTCCTTGAGAACCGATAACTACAGAAATAGGTATCTACATTTCACCCGAGCGAAGCCGGGTTTTCATCTAGTATATTTATACTCACTCATTTTCTTTCGCTATTTTACACAGACGGTCATATCAAGCCATCAATCAGTCACAGACGTCACAGTACTCACAGTCGCAGTCGTGTGAATTAATACACATGTATCCTTATATATTTGTATCATTCAAACGCTTTTTTAACGCGGGTTGAAAAAGCTGCCATGCGAATAGGGTCTTACGCTTGTTTAAAATTCGAAATTCAAATTTGTAGCGTTAATTGTTTAAAATTCGAATAGACATTACAATGACTAATCCAACGTATTATCTATTAGTATCTATGTCGTATTTACCTATTTTACAGACCTCGCAATTAAATATATTTGGTCATGGTATTTTGACTCACTTTTATTAGCAATTTCATCAAAATGTAGCTTTATTGAATTATGTCATTCAGTGGTCCTTACGGTCCTTACGCTCTCGAGTTTATAATTTTTTCCCCACCTCAAAAAGTGCCCAGTGCCCGCTAAAGAAGTTTTCACTTCAAAAATACAATTTAAATTACTATAGAATTCATGCAATTATACACATAAGGTGTAATAGAAATTTGATTTAAAAAAATATACACATGTACATGGAATCATACAAATACGTAGCTCTATAGATAAATCGTACCGATTTTCAAGCTTTTAACACAATTTGCAGCGTTTTTAGGCGTACCGCTAGCACTATAGCGCATTATAGTCACGTAATACACAGCTCATTTGACCGCAAACGCGTAAGTGTCGAGTGTCAACCGCGGTCGGTGGCACACCTGCCGGCCCTGCCGCCGCCGCCGCCGCCGCCCGCCGCGGCGCGCCGCGGTACCTATTAGGTCAGGGGTAGGCAGAACTACCAGAGCGAATGCTGGTAAATTGAACTAGAGGTAATGGGTAATGTGCTCTACATTGACCCATTATATGTGCTGCCCAAGACGATCGGAGTCGTTAAAATTAAAAATTAACACATATTCACAATAATTATCACCTTTGTGTGACCTTTTTACATAAAACATTTGTCCGAAAGGCACAAATTTTCAAAAATACGCCGTATACCTACTAAAGCACTACCATGAGTTCCGTAAATGACAGTCGATAGTGAGAACGTTAAGGAAAATGTATGGAGTATTTGTACAGTGCCTCTACCGGTCACTTAAAGAACTAAAAATTTCAACTGGTACCATGAGTTCCTAACGTTTTTACGTAAGTTTTCTATCCATGCCGAACTTCACACCTAAAACGCTCTCTTTCTAACTATATAAAGAAAACTGAGCCAGAATTATACAAGTTAATTACTTTACGCCGTTTACGCGAATAAACGTGACAAATGTCATCGAAAAATACGTGCGTTTTCGACGTTACATTTCTGTCAACTTGTAAACACAACAAATAAACATATTTTTCACGATTATCTTTGCAATTTTCAACGTAGTATGTATTTATTTATAAGAGTTACGTGAACTCCAGGCAAAACTAATACGGAATAAATCAATTAGTAGCTCGAAAAAAGGCTGATTTGATACAAAGGTAATGAGTTATATTTACTCCTATTTCTACTGTTTAGTTAAGTACATTTGCAAAGATCACATTACTTACGAGCAGTTTTTGCTTTTAGGCATGAACCTATGATTGAAAACAACATTTCCATACAAACCCGGATGGCATCCAGCGGTACATGCGTACAAACAAATCGTTCATTGTTGTATGCATTGTAGAAGTGATTAGTTGGCAAGTGGCTAAATGCCGGGACAACAACTTGAGGAAGATGATGATGTCAAGGAGCGGTACATAGACATGTTGTGTTGTTGTTGCCGGGTGCACATACCACATAGTAACACAATATACATACTTACTGCAAGACCTGTTGTTTATATGTACACAGAGAGAGTTCCTACGTATTTTTTATATTATTACCTATTATTTTATATCTTAAATAAAATAAAACATACAAATGTTATGTGAGTTTATTTATTTTTCTTTACTACCTATATATTATTTCCCGATGTTCAAGTTCAGTTCGATGTTTCATGTGTGTGGTGATGATGTTTCATGTCTCGTCAGTTTGGCAACAGGAAATATAAAACTTAACATTTTTTGCTGGTAGTTCACAATCTGAAAATTAAAATAAGGTTTAACACATTCACTGCCCAAAAACCCGCTGAGTGGGTTCATTTTGTATTGGGAAGGGGCGCTTGGCACTGAAAGTGCTAAGATCGAGATCATTTAGGTACCATAAAATTTAGATCGCTGTTAAGGCCGTATAATGTTACTTACTTAGTACGCCGGCACGTACAGCAACCTACACAAAGCGAGGCCAGGGCAAGACCTAACATATATACATACCTATTTTAATACAGATTTCTTCTCACGTGTGTACTATTTTCAACATAAGTACATAATAATCTTATTTATGTAGCCAAAAGTAGCCCGTATAATTTGCTTCATATTTTTTAACACGCAAAGGTATAATTCTAACACGATTATTAATGGTGTTTACGTATTTATCATATATTATTTTGCATTTTTTTCTTGAACACAGCACTGTTTATACATTGTTTACTAACATTGATATGTTTAATATTTTCGTAACTATGGCAACGTCAAATCTTTAAAAATTGTAGTATGAATGTTGAATCTGTAAAAAGTGACAAAATAGCTCGCACAAATTCAAGAATGGCGGGTAGCGTGTCAAGCCAAGTTTAAAAGAGAACTGACGACTCAGCGGCTATGTGTTATATTAACTAGAAATAATTGTTAAATAGAAATAAATGTTAGTTTCGAAATCAACTATGATGAATACTAATAATTTCTGTACTGTAAAAGTAATGACAATGCATCAAAAACATAAAATAATTTGAAATGAAAGTCAAGTTCAATACTAGGTACTTATAAAAAATATGCGTCGTTGTTGACTTCGCCGGAAAACGAATTGAAATCTATACCTATACGGGGTATTTTGCCAGTTACTGGCCCTAAACTAAAAATGAATTATATTCACGTATAAACAGAATTCATTTTAGTATTAGGTGGCCAGTTATTGAAAGCTGACCAGTTATTGAAACTATACTAAATTTGATTCTGTTTATAGATGAATAGAATTCATCATTAGTTTAAGGTGGCCAGCTGGCCAGTCACTGGCGAATTACCCTGGGTGCAAGTCCTAGTTCGCTTGGGATGAAATTAAAGTTCAGGATTTGTCTTGTCTAGTTTTTATACCAACAAACTAAATTCATAAAAAAGTAACATAGACAAATATAATATAGCGTGTACGTAAAAACGAGTCAAGTAAAATCCTGAACTTTAATTACATCACAAGCGAACTAGAACTTGGCACCCATATAGATATCAATTCTTTTTTCCGCAAAATCAACACCGAGGCATATTCTAAATATTGGACTTGGCTCTCATTTCACATTTATGTTTTTGATCACCCTATTAGAAACCATAGAAACAGCTAAAACATTTCACAGTTCGCAATATGCGGGCATGCTTCTCTTTTACTCTAATTAAGGAGTAATTAGACTGACAGAGAAAGATGCCCGCAATTTGCAAACTTCGATGTTTTCGGTAGGTTACTTTGATATTTAGTTCTTTAGGTGACTCCTAGGGGCGCTGTACAATCCTCCGATATAATTCTTGAACTGTTTTTTAGTATACTTAGAAAGGGACAGCATCGTTTCTAGTGGAGTGAAGTTAGGCACATTAGACCGTAAAGAAACGTAAAACGTGACATAAGGCACGTTTATTCACATAAAGTAAGTGAGAAATACTCAGGCAACTGATGGTAGAGGCTCTAATTTCATTTCACGTCACGAATGTAACCTAGCAACTTCTACACAATTACCTTTTCTAAAGTTAAGAAAAAGAAATGGTTTTGGAAAGAACAGCGCATTCGGGAAAATTAAACTTCAGACTAAAGCTCTTCAAGGCATCGAGAGGTTACGTAAAAAATATGAAATGCACAAAAATAGAGCATCTCAAGTGCGATTGACAGTTAGCTACGGAATTATCTGCCGAAGATGCGCGTAAGTGAATAATGAGCCCGCAGCGCTAACAGCCGTTCACAGCTCGTCATCCAATCGAGAGCAATTTGCAGAGTTTGACGGACGGCTGAAATCCAAAACCCGTGAGACGCGTGACCTAGGCACTGGTCTCCTGCGAGCTCGGCGCACGAGGGCACTTAGCGCGCGAGGGCGGCGAGGCACTTCCATGTGCGCTATTAATAGCAAGCAGCAGCAATCACAAGACAATGCGCGCGTGTCCACCTTCTACCATCGTCTACACTGTTAACTCACTATTCGTATACCTTATTACAAAAGGACAAGGCCTACCAGTGATCAGCTAAATCTGTCAAAGGTCACTCTCGTCATCAAGCTTGCAATCTGTTGAGTTTAAAACTTGCGTCGTTGAGTTTATATAAAACTGAATACTTCTTTTTTGGTTTAGCTAGGTGCCCCCTATGATCTATGAAGAATTCAGAAACTACATATAGGAACAATTTAAGTTCCATCCACAGGGAAGTCATGTAGGTATCGTCGTTTATATAAAACCTCTGGGAACGTTTAAAAAACAGTGGGTGCTTGCCTGATGCTGTGAGTTTATACTCAATGATAAGCGGAGGGTAGAATGGAGACTAATTAAAACCAGTCATTACTGAAGATGTGTTGTATCGTTGGTCAGGTATGAAGGGAGCAAGAGTTCTTACAGAAGATTTATTACACTTATTTATATGTTATTATTGTTTACCGCTATTTTTTTTCAACTATCACATATATGTATATTGCGGGCAGGAAGTACCGTGAAGTTACTGTTAATATGTTAACTAGGAGTAAATATAATCATTTAAAGATAAAAGATTTTTTATTCGTGACGATCACAAACATGTACGAACATGTACAGACAACAACAGCAAGAACAGAAGAGAACAATAAGTGTGTATCACGAAATGGACCCAATTAACTCAGCATAATGCTAGCTATAAAGCCAGCGCTGGTCTTCCGTAGGGCCCATTCGGTGATGCCACGACAGATAACACAAAAAGATACATATTAAAACATTGCATTTTTAACTATATGACGGAGGCGCGAACGCTGGCGGGTGGGCGTGGTACCTCGATGTATTACTTCACAGCCAAAATAGTAGGTATGCTACCAACGCATGAAATAAACATTCGGACTCGTTAACCATACTAGTGCCTACTATATTTCAGTAAGTACTAAATAATCAAAATAACTGAACAATCTTACGATGGAATCGGATTCAATTAAAATAAAAAGATCAAATGAAATCGTTCAAATCTTTATTTAAGTCAAACTACACCGGCTCCAACCCTACACCTCTGACCCGAGAAGATTTAACCCGGCAACAAACTCGGCGGGACACATCTTTTCAAAACAACACATAGTTTCTTTATTTTACAAAAGTAAGCTTCTAATGGCACATAAGAAATCAAAATAACACTTGGAATAAAACACTTAGCTAAACGGTTAAAGAACGTGAGAACCTATAAGCTTTCAGAATAATCCTTCAGGTATAAGCCTTCAGGAACGTAGCGAATTAGGCACGAGGTTGGCTAACGTCCGATCTCTAGCGCGGTCAAATCAATTCTGCCGGCGGAGCCTCATCGCTCCCGCCTCGAAGTCCAGTTGGCAAACCTGCTCGACAAGTCTACCATCATAACAACAAAAATGCCACACCTCATACCTACGTTCACTCAAGTTAAACTACTTGACGTTCCAAAGCCTTCTACCTGTCATCTTAGTTCAACAATACGCCAATAGATGGCGTTACTTTCTACGCAACTTTATTACTCCGTTACAACCAAGTAATACGTAGCCAAACATTGTTAATCGACTTTATACAGACGTCTAAAACTATGAACTGTAACTGCAATACGTTCTTCAGGAGTCTCGCTCCGACATATATTATACTACAACGGCATTACGGCAGATTTCTGTACAAGTATAACTTGGTATAACGAAGAGGTTTTATCACTCAAACTGCTACTGCTCTCACTATTCCGTTCTACATTCTAAATATGAAGTAGGTACCTACACTAAATGAAGTGTGGTATACGAAGAAGTAAAGAACTCAAGAGCAAGGATCAAACGGGAAACGTAGTCTGTACGTGACCCGTTTTCACTACGTCGTTTAGTAGCTACTTATCGTTGTGTTGTGTATTTGGTATGCAGTGCAGTAGGGCGGTGCGCGTGGGATGCGCGGCAATCGTCCACTTTACGCACTCCCGCGGCCGCACGCCCTCATTAGCCCATTAACACCTAACGAGACTATTGTCTCGAGTGCCGGCCTCTAGGACTGGGATTGGGAGCCGCGAACGCCAAGCTCTCTCTACTCAACTCCCTTTACTTACATACTATTGTATGTTCGCGGTAGATATGGATCGCGGTCTCAAAGCATCCCCGAAACCACCATGCACTCTCAATCACAATCGAATCGTAACTTGTGCGACTCGTACTACGGTTGAAGCTCTCTTAAAGCCCTGTCTGGTCACGACCTTGGGATAGTTGGGATGTACATACGTAGAGGTTGCGGTCACGGCTCGGGATCATTGGTAATCGCACTAGTAACTCATCAGCCTTTCTTCATTCGCCCATATAGCAACGCGATCAAGTTTAGCTCTCTAGATAAACTTGATCCTTGATCCAACCTGTATAATCTATGAAAGCAATAAACACACTGATTACTGATTACTGATAATGTTCGATTCGATTATGGGATATTATATCTTTTGTGGAGTAAAATTTATGCAAACGGCTGCAGCTAGGTTTAATGTGGGACATTTCCATAACATTACGTATGTTTGTGACAATCTGCGCCATTTCTACCTCTACCGACTTCGTCTCGTCCCATTGATGATGGGTAAAGATAGCTACATATAGGTAGGGAAGAAGGGTGTCACCAGGTTTGAAGGTTTGGGCCTCATGCCAGTTCAATTCGGATGACTTCATTTCATATACTATACATATGCCTTTGAGCATCTTCCTAGGTTTATTCACGTTGTTTACGATGCCGATTTTATATACTAGTAAGTATTTATACTTCAATATTGCTAGTATAACTCGGGCGCGTAGCCATGAGCTCCGATTTTGAAGCAGCTCACTTTACAGCTCGACTACCAATTTAAAATATTGTGTTGTTTGATTGCAGGGTGAGACGGTGCTATCCTGGCTGACCGGCTGGGAGTCGGCGGTGGTGGGCGAGCGCTGGAGCGGCCGCGCGCGGCGCGTGGCGGGCGGCGCGCCGGGCGGCGGCAGCCTCAACGTGTCCTCCGTGCGCGAGTCCGACGCCGGGCTCTTCCGCTGCCGCGTGTCCTTCCCCAACCGCAGCCCACCCTCGCGCAACAACGGCACCTTCTACTACCTCGACGTGGACGGTCAGTTCCTACTCACTAGTCACTAGCTAGGCGATCTAGCACGTATCAAACAAAAGGCGACTGTTATAATTTAATAATCGCAACGGGAATTATTCCGGCTTACTCCTTTTATTACATTTTTCCGTTACAAAGGGTCACTTTGACAATTGACGGCAAACACTCATCAAGTATTTAAACCCTTAGATATTTAACCAAAAGTAACTATGACAATGAGAATCCAAGACAAAGAAACATGAGCATGACAAAGGGGCCTTCTCACTGCCTCTTCTCCAAAACATTTTGAAAGACACGACAACACACAGCTTCGCATTAGCCTATTATTGTGACGTCGTACAATAATTGTGCGAGCACTCCTTTTGTCCGGCGAGTTTCATCGTGAGATGAAAGGTAGCCACCAGAGCGTGACTGTCTAAACTAAATTAATGGTTCATACAACTGAAGCCAAACCAAACCAAACCGAACTAACTGCAATGCCTAACCAAATATTTAGGTACTTCAAATGCCCCTTTTGGAATTGTTTGCTGTGTGGGCAAGGTTGTGTGAACCTCTGGTTATATCAATCGCTTGTGATGGCGCGTTTACATCCTCGCGATGTCGACGATATCATATATGCAGGCAAGTAGAGGTAGACCGTCTACTAAATACTTTGCAGGCGGCACAGTGATAGCAGCGCCGCCGGTAAACGTGACAGTCGTGGAGGGCGAGCGCGCGGAGCTGGAGTGCGGCGCCAAGGAGCCGGAAGCGCTGGTTGTGTGGAGCCGCGACGGGCGCCCGCTGTCCGAGCTGAGCGACCTAGTCGCGCGCATCGAGCTGCCCGCCAACGGCTCGCTGGTGCTGCCCAACGCGCTCGCCGCCGACGCCGGCCTCTACGAGTGCAGCGTGCGGCACGAGGACCGCCAGCAGACCGCCGAGGCGTACCTCGACGTGCAGTGTAAGTGCCAGTACCCGCCAATAGTTGTAGTATACAAAATCGTAGGAATGTTGCAGCTGATTTAATTAATCATTGTTCCAAAAGCCGCAGAAGGGCTACACCGCCGTCTTCAAATTAAGAGGCGGCTGAAGTTTACTACTCTGGAAGACTTTCTAGCCGGTGTTCGGTTCGAGGCAGAGTGGAGGCAGTACTTAGGGGAGGACGCGTTTCTCCGTTTCATCACTAATTTTCATAAACAGGTCATCTACATGTCTAGAAAATGTATTTACCTAAAACTAACATCCTCGTTTCAGACAAAGCAAAGGTGGTGTACGCGCCCGACGAGCGTTACCTGCCGCTGGGCAAGCCGGCGAGCCTGGACTGCCACTTCAGCGCCAACCCGCCGCTCACCAACCTGCGCTGGGAGAAGGACGGCTTCCTCTTCGACCCCTACAACGTGCCCGGCGTCTTCTACAGCCGCAACGGCAGTCTGCTGTTCAATAGAGTGAGTGTCAAGTTCCCAACCGCCTCCATCAGCCGCAGCCTCCTTTTTAACCTGTAATGGGAGGTGGAAGGAGTCTGACATGTTGACCGGCGTCTGCTACCGTCGCAGCGGCACGGCAGTGTACTGTTCAATAGAGTAGTGATGGGTAGGACATCAATTTAAAATGAGTTTGTATGAGTACCTCATTTTCTAAAATGAGGTGTTACAATGTCTTACTTCAAATGAGGTGAGGTGCTAGCATATTTTCAGCGTCGACTATTCCATTAATTCCAACGGCGACAAAAATATTTAATGTATATACATATTTATTTATTCATCACTTCCTTTATAAATAAATAAATAGTAACATTTAATTGGAGTGCAATTCTGGAGGTTAAGAATAGAACTTTTAGGAGAAAGATAATTTTAGAATCAAGTAAAATGAATAGAGGAGTGAAGTAAGACATTTTTGCGGTACGATGTACTGCGACAAATTAACAAAATGAGTGGTACAAATGAGGTGCCTCACGAGTGAGCGACTCAACACTACAATAGAGGGAGTACTTATTATGTACGCAATGACTCAAGTCCCACCAGCAACAACCCGTACCGAACTGCACTGAATGACGATACTTCCTCTTCGTCCCTGTTAGACCCCCTATTAGAACAGCAGTAGGTAAACCAGTTTAAGCGGTAGGTAGACAAGTTACAAGCTTGACCATGATGATGATGATGATAATGTTTGTAGGTGGACGAGTCGCACGAGGGCCAGTACTCGTGCACGGCGTACAACGCGCTGGGCTCCTCGGGCCCGTCGCCGCGCGTGCGCGTGCGCGTGCAGCGGCCGCCCGTGCTGCTGACGCGGCCGCAGCCGCTGTACCTGGCGCGCCTCGGCCAGCCGCTCGCGCTGCCCTGCGCCGCCGCGCACCAGCCGCACCACGACCCGCCCCGCGTCGTCTGGAGCCGCGTGAGTCCACCTACTCCGCCTTCCTGATTACCGAGGGTCTCCTATTTGATAATATGTCGCCATCTCTTTCTATCCGTCGTCGACTGGAGATCGTCGTGGACCGTGACTGAGGGTGAGTGAAGTGGATTAAATCGGATCGGGGCATCGTTATCACTCAGTGACGACCGGCTTATCACTGTTTTTTCAAGCGACGCGGCCAAAATATTCAATGCCTTCGCGTAGGCAAACGGTAGGGGTTCTAATCTTGAGTTCAGCTAAAAGATCACCGCCCGAATACCGCTCATTTAACCATATCAATAGTGCGAGGGACGCGACGGTTGGGGTTGTCAGCACCCCTGCTTTTTGGTCATTGCGTAAAGGGACTCTGACACGAAAGAAGAATAACAGCATGTGAATATTGTATGTTCGCAGAAAGATGGAACACCCCTGCCGGAGGAGCGCTTCACACCGGAAGAGGGTAAGCTGAGCATCAGCGCCGTGGCGGAGGAGGACCGCGGCGTGCTGATCTGCACCGTCACCAACGAGGCGGCCGACGTCAGCGCCGAGACCGAGCTGCTCATCGAGAACCTGCCGCCGCGAGCGCCCTACAACCTGACCGCGCGCGCCACCGCCCACGCCATACGGCTCGCCTGGGTGCCTGGCAGGTAGTGAGACACCGTCTAATTTATCTTGAATTTTGTCATCTCTAAAGATTTATATATTTTTTAAACTAAGTGTAGCTGTGCTCTTATAAATTTTAATGGCTCGAGAGTCCTCTTCGGAGATTGAACAAACTTTTAAAGTACCTACTTAAGTATATCGTAGGTACTTTGGCGAATTATGAAACAGAAATGTTAGGTACTCGAAGTTTTTCAGTTGAAACCATTTTACTTAGACAGAAACCGCGGAATCAATGGGAACGGTTGAAATGTCTCGGAAATTAGTTTAAGACTTTGTCTGACCTAAAACATCAACCATTATATCATTATAAACATCAACCATTGTGGGGTGTCGGCTAAGGGCAGTGCATGAGCGGCCGTCGAGGAGATCTTTGAACATGTGCCGTCGGGCTGTTGAGTAGAGATGTTCTAGTTCAGTCCTACAAACTCAAATTCACACAGACGCGGCGTGGACGCGGAGTACACGGTGTGGTACCGCGAGCGCGCGGCGCACGAGTGGCGCACGCTGCGGCTGCTGTCGCGCGGCGTCACCGAGGCCTCGCTTACTAACCTCCGGGCTTCCACCCCGCACGAGCTGCGCGTGCTGGCCACTGACAGCCTGGGCGATGGACTGTTCAGCAAGCCCCTTTTCGTCACCACCCTAGGTAAGCGAGTACATCTCGTGGCTCGTTACCGATGCGTACCGGCGGAGGCATGACACAAGACAAACATCGGCTAGATTTCGGCCCATTAAGTGAGTGTTTTGTGTATAGTTACGCCGTTCTTTCGGAAAACTATACTTCACTTCAGATCTTTTTTGGCGGAACATACGATAACATTGATATAAATTTGATGATGATGTCGTTTTCAGATCCCGACGTTGACGAAAGCGAAGCTGCGTTTGTGGCAGCCGTGACGGAGACGAGCGACGGAGCGGCCACCGCGGCCGAGGACGACCGCGACGAGGACATCGCCGACGCCGGCGACGTGGCACAGGAGCCAGTTGCAGGTGCGTGGCTGACAGTGCTGACACAGGAGGTGCCTTCCTGTCTCAGCATTTGCAGGTAGGTTACTGGCCTTCGTTATATTTCAGGACTATAGTCACGAATATCATTTTTGACAAAATTCACACTTATAGGTAAGTATACATACCTGCATAGCTTCGTGCAATCTTTTTTTTAACAATTTTTAAACGCTCAACCGAGCTCCCGGAGGTCGCAGGTTCAAACCCTGGCTCGTATCGATGAGATTTATTAATAGGAACCGATTTACGATACTATAAATGCTCATCAGTCGCCTTTCGGTAAAGGAAAACATCGTGACAAAACTCGACTAATCCTAATAAGGCGTCGGGAGATCTAACGGCAGTCGCTCTCGTAACAACTAGGGCCCGTGCCGATTCTCGGTATAAGTTTCCAAGCGGACCGCAGGCATCTATGAGCTGTGGCAATAATGAAATGAGAAATTTCAGAGTTTTTAGACCACGATTACTATGATTGTAGGTGAAGGTCAACTGGAGGTGAGCGTGCGGCTTCTGGACGAGGGCGCGTTGGTGCGCTGGGCGGGCGCGGGCGCCGGCCGCTGCGACGTGCGCTGGCTCCGGGACGAACGAGCCGGGCGGCGGCTGCTGGCCACCGCGCACACCCACCACGACCACCTGCTGGGTAAGCGGCGGCGCGGCATCGTGAACCTTGTCGGATGCACGAACGTTGATATTGGGTTGTAGCCTGTAGCCCCGCGCGTCAATTGAGGTCTCTGGCGGTCAGACGGTTAACATATTTTTTCTCAAAAATGGACGGCAAAGTCGACGTTGCCGGTTAAAAAATAGGTCGCGAAGTGCGTAGTTTATGGTCAGTCAAAAATTAAAAAGTTAAAAACGTTGCAGTCTCGATTTCGGGACTGCAATGTTGCATACAGATTTCATTATTTGTCGAGTTCCAAACTTTTTAAAAGTTGAAATGGCCATATCGAATGAACACATAGGTCCATTAAACAGCCAAACGGATGAGCATCTGCACTTATTATTATAATGTTGGTACTGCGACTCTTAAGGTGTCTCAAATAGGTTGGCGTATTTTCAGCAGAAAAATACACTTCTATTTCATTTTATTTTTTAAGGCGGCAGAGCAAATCTTTTTATTAAATGCATTTTTTTTAATGGCTTTATTATACTTTTTTCTGTGAACATTAGAACATTGCTTTTGTAAAATATTGCTATTTCTTGCACCATTTTTGAGAAAAGCACTATATATGACTCGGCTGGCTGCAAGGCTATTACCTATATACTTACTGGCTTCGGATTCAATTAAACGGACTCCCAAGGTCGTCCGTTTAAAACGAATCGGCCAGCAAGCAGCTACCTACTTCCGAGCCTCGACAATAATGTACTATTACATCACAAAAATCAGCTCACATCTGTCTCTGTGCAGCAATGGACTCGTAAGTAAAAGTAAATAAAATAAAAATCATTTATTTCAGACTAAAGGTGTCACTAGGACATAAAAATAGACTAACTAAAACTAAAACCTAGGCGATGACTGCATGCAGTCTCTGCCAACGGCTGAGCATGGGGCCGTTTTCGCGCTCCATAAACTAAAAACTATAGATGTTCCGATTATAATAGGTATGTGGGTATTATTGATATCGTAGCGTCCGTTTCCGACAGTGAGCTCGGTGGAGGAAGGCGCGCGCTACTGGGCCGCGGTGACGTGCGGCGCGGCTCGCGGCGGCGCCGGCGTGTCGGTGCCGCGGTACTCGCGGCTGCGCGCCGTGGCGGGCGGCTGCGCGGCGGCGGCGCTGCTGCTGGCGGCGGCGGCGGCGGCGCTGGTGCTGCTGCGCCGCCGGCTGCCGTGCGCGCGCCGCCCGCGGCCGCCGCCGCCGCCGCCCAAGCGACGATACTGACCGTCTCTACTCAACTCTAAATCGATTAGTTTTAAGATTTAGTAAGAAACGTAACGTAGGTAACGAAACGTACAGGTAGTTACGAAATCAAAATTATTTCCTCGCGGTCTCCTTTAACTCCCTTGGGTACTTTTTTGATCGTATGGATTGTTTAAGTGCTGAGAGCTTCCTAAATATAAACTTTAAAGACTTTACGAGTATTTATTTGTACCTCTTAGTATTATTAGGGATTGCGAGGCGCGTGAAAACAGTATAATAAAAATAAAATCCGTGTAATGTTCTTTATTCATCAGCGTTAGTGTGACCTGTGGTGTGACCGTTCACGTGTTAGTAATTAAATTGTTTCCAAAGCGTTCCCTAGTCAGCTCCAATAGGTCTGTGGATTGAGATCTACTTATCCTCCTGAGGCCTAAAGTCCAATCTACCTATAGTACTTCTTCAGTTCGATGAAATATAAACCATATTCAATTGGAATAGAGTTGCATTTCATTTGTTTCGTTTAATTTTCAAGCAAATAAATATCAACTCCCTGCACTTTAGGTTCACAGTGGCAAATTTTGGATTTTTCATTTGTATGACTGGGCCTTAGGAGGATATACCTAAACACGTTATTATATGTACCTACGATTTATACATTGTAGAAATGTGTACCTAAGTTATTTGATTTCTCGGTAATAAGTATATTTTTTTATGTATATAAGGCTCACTTGCACCATCCCACTAACCCGGGGTTAAGCGATTAAACCGTTTACCTGGTGTCAAATTGTACTGGTAACCATGGTAACTCCAAGTTTATCCGGTTGTCCCCGGGTTAGTGGAATGGTGCAAGTGGGCCTAAGTATGTAAATAAACGGTAAGATAATAATATATAGACTACAACTAACGATCGCTCGGAATGTTTCATTTATTTCTAACTCAAGTCTCGTATCCCATCTCCAACGGTTACCTACCATCCACAAACGCATAATAAATAAAAATAAAATAAAAATAAAAAAATAAAAAAGCCTTTTATTTCAAGTCCAATTTGTTACACTCATTTCATTACAACAGTATAAGTTAGCATTTATTTATAAGTATTTATTTTAGGTATAATGTCAATCAGAATTATTTATTGTTATTGTTAAGTCAATTTTCACATATTATAAATATACAAAGTATTAATTATTTGTGGTGGACAAGAACCCCTCATCGGGTGAAGGCCTCCTCCAAGGACTTCCATCTATCCCTGTTTGTAGCTATATCTTTCCAGTTTATACCGGCTGTTTTATTTATGTCATCAGTCCAACGGCTGTTAGGTTTCCCGGAGCGTCGTTTGCCTGCAGGTCCTTTCCAGGTGGTAGCTTTCAAGGTCCAGCGCGAGTCTGACAGCCTGGCAACATGTCCAGCCCATCTCCATTTTTGTGTTTTGGCGTGTTCGAGAGCGTCTATTAGTTTTGTTACAGCTCTTATATTTATATGTGGTATTTTTTGAACTCTTTTTATGTTTAGCAGGCTTCTCTCCATCGCTCTCTGGCATGTAGTTATTTTTGATTTAATTTTTGCAGTGAACAGCCAGGTTTGACTTGCATAAGTCAGTGAAGGTAAAATACATATATCCATAACTTTTTTCTTGATTTTCATATTCATATTACTTTTCAGGATTTCCTTTAGGCTCCAGTATTTATTCCAAGCTATTTTTACTCGTCGGTCTACTTCTTCTTCGTTTCGTTGACTACTGAATGATATCTGAAATAATATATGGCTGCTATTTAACTGATCACCAGATTTAGTAAAATTTAATACCAAAAAAATATATTTTACCACCCTAAAATAATAAATGATCACCAAAATTGTAACTCCATTTTAATGTGAAATGATTACCAACTTTATTACATTTTACTATCCTATGAAAGGAAATGACACCAAACTAATCATTATGAACCCTAAAATAGTAAATTATTACCAAATTTCAAACCCCATTTTAATGTGAAATGATAACCAAATTTTTAAATCTTGCTATCCTATT
This sequence comes from Cydia amplana, assembly GCF_948474715.1. NCBI lineage: Eukaryota > Metazoa > Arthropoda > Insecta > Lepidoptera > Tortricidae > Cydia > Cydia amplana. The sequence goes on from NC_086069.1 coordinate 30,332,141, forward strand.
AAAGCAAATGGCTCCAAAATAATCATTGTAAACCCAAAAATAGTAAATGACCACCGAAATTGTAACCACATTTTAATTAAAAAGAGGCAAATATTTAATATATCGTTATCCTATTAAATTAATTAATCCACTTCGTCACCTTCTTAGGGTTCCGTAGCCAAATGGCAAAAAACGGAACCCTTATAGATTCGTCATGTCTATCTGTCTGTCCGTCTGTCCGTCTGTCTGTCCGTCCGTATGTCACAGCCACTTTTCTCCGAAACTATAAGAACTATACTGTTGAAACTTGGTAAGTAGATGTATTCTGTGAACCGCATTAAGATTTTCTCACAAAAATAGAAAAAAAAACAATAATTTTTTGGGGTTTCCCATAATTCGAACTGAAACTCAAATTTTTTTTTTTTCATCAAACCCATACGTGTGGGGTATCTATGGATAGGTCTTCAAAAATGATATTGAGGTTTCTAATATCATTTTTTTCTAAACTGAATAGTTTGCGCGAGAGACACTTCCAAAGTGGTAAAATGTGTGTCCCCCCCCCTGTAACTTCTAAAATAAGAGAATTATAAAACTAAAAAAAATATATGATGTACATTACCATGTAAACTTCCACCGAAAATTGGTTTGAACGAGATCTAGTAAGTAGTTTTTTTTTTATACGTCATAAATCGCCTAAATACGGAACCCTTCATGGGCGAGTCCGACTCGCACTTGGCCGCTTTTTCTAGTAGCATTTTATTTCTGTAACAATCGCAGTTCTAACCTAACCTAACCCACTTTTCTAGTAGCATTTCGTTTCTGTAAGGGTCTTAGTTCAAACCTAACCTAACCCACTTTTCTAGTAGCATTTCGTTTCTGTATGGGTCGCAGTTCTAACGTAACCTAACCCACTTTTCTAGTAGCATTTCGTTTTTGTATGGGTCGCAGTTCGTTCAAACCTAACCTAACCCACTTTTTTAGTAGCATTTCTTTTCTGTATGTGTCGCAGTTCAAATCTAATCTAACCCACTTTTCTAGTACTATTTCTTTTCTGTAAGGGTCGCAGTTCAAACCTAGCCTAAGCCACTTTTTTAGTAGCATTTCTTTTCTGTATGGGTCGCAGTTCAAACCTAACCTAACCCACTTTTCTAGTAGCATTTATTTTCTGTATGGGTCGCAGTTCAAACCTAACCTAACCCACTTTTCTAGTGCCATTTCTTTTCTCTAAGGGTCGCAGTTCAAACCTAACCTAACCCACTTTTCTAGTAGCATTTCTTTTCTGTATGGGTCGCAGGTCAAACCTAACCTAACGCACTTTTCACTTGATGGTCTCATCGGAAGACCAGCGCTGGAAGCCACCAGCAACATGCTGAGATGAGGCCATTTCGTGGCACTTTAATCTTATTTTGTGTTTTCTTTCATATTATGTATTATGTGTTCCGTTCCACGTCTGAGATCTTCATTGAGAGCGTAACGCCTCCGGTGACCGATAGATGCCGCTAGCGTCTATGTAGTCGCTCCGCCGCCTCGCCGTGACGTAGTTCCGCTTCCCTTTCCTGCAAAATGACGCCCGCCCCCCGCCACTCGCCGCCGCTATGTCATTGTTTCGTCGACCGTCCTGACCGATGGTCCGCAAATTTTTTTGCGAACATTTTTGCAGCATGGCGCTTTAAAAAAAACCGATCCAAAGTTTGTTCGATTAAATAGCGAGATATAGCGAGATCGCCACTACTAGTCTTTTGGCGGTCTCCGGATCGATCTTCCAACGGTGCTTTTCGATTCTACCCACTTTTTTCTTGCTAAATTATCTTTTACATGCCATGCTGCTAAAATCGTTACCGTTAACTCGCATTTTCGAGAGTGAAGTAGGAAGTGCGTCAACAAGTGGTTTCAAGTGTCGTTTGTTACAACGCGTGGTAACGTAAGTCGCTCCGCATCGGAGAGGAACGTGCGTCATCGTGCCTGCCGCGGGGAGCGGGGCCGCGCTGCAATAGGATAGGTTTGGATTGTCTCAAACCATCTGGTAAGGCAGTTTAATGATATTCTAGCTGTATTTGGCGTTCGGAAGCGCATTGCGAATGCCTACTTGGACGCTAAAGCCGGTTCTCGTCCGATTACCGCAGGTGTCGGCCGAGGTCGGTGCCCGTGCTCGGAGCCCGGGAGTATTACCTCGTGTTGTTAGTTTCCGACGCGACAGTTCGTGTCGTCCGCCGCGTCGGCGCTGTCGACTTTCTCTTGTCGTCCGAGGTGACTCCGAGACGCCGCGACGCTGCGGGCCGGCGCCCGAAGTGTCGCGGCGTAGGCGCTTCCGGTCCGCGGGACTCCGAGAGACGTCACGCGCCCGCTCCTGTTGCTGCGGTCGCGGCGCGGGTGGATCGCGGACCTCTCGGTCCCGTCCTGGCGCCAAGGTGAATCTCGCTACTGGATCTCGACTGCTCAAAGTGGAAGGAAGGTAAGTTACGTGGAAGCCACTCTGTGGAAACACTACGAGTACAGCGGCGGGGCCGTTCGCCGCGCCGGTTGCCATCTATCAAGGCGTCGGGCAACAGTGTCGCCGTGATGTTGCGTGCAACTACGCCACCATGGTGGCGCCAGTCGCCACGCGCACGCCTCCCCCCCTGTGCCGGCGAAAGACGCTACGGTGGCGCTGCCAGCGAAACAGTGGCGGGCCGCCATGATGGCAGCACCCGCCTCACGCGTCGGCGCCTCTCGAGCTGGCCGCCACGATGGCGCCTCTCGCCTCACCAGCGCCCCCTGAGCCAGTGGCGGCCGCCACGATGGCGCCGCCCACCTCACGCTCCGGTGCCACCCGAGCCGGCCGCCACGATGGCGCCTCTCGCCTCACGCACCTGCGAGCCGGTGTCGGGCCGCCACAAGGGTGCCGCCCGCCTCGCGCACCGGCGCCTCGCGAGCTGGCCGCCACGATGGCGCCTCTCGCCTCACGCACCGGCGCCTCCCGAGCTGGCCGCCACGATGGCACCTCTCGCATCACGCGCGGGCGCCTCCCGAGCTGGCGGTGGCTGCCGCCACGATGGCGCTTCTCGCGTCACGCGCCGGCGCCTCCCAAGCTGTCGGTGGCTGCCGCCACGATGGCGCTTCTCGCGTCGCACGCCGGCGCCACCCGAGCTGGCGGTGGCTGCCGCCACGATGGCGCCTCTCGCGTCACGCGCCGGCGCCTCCCAAGCTGTCGGTGGCTGCCGCCACGATGGCGCCTCTCGCGTCGCGCGCCGGCGCCACCCGAGCTGGCGGTGGCTGCCGCCACGATGGCGCCTCTCGCGTCGCGCGCCGGCGCCACCCGAGCTGGCGGTGGCTGCCGCCACGATGGCGCTTCTCGCGTCACGCGCCGGCGCCTCCCGAGCTGTTGGTGGCTGCCGCCACGATGGCGCCTCTCGCGCCGGCGCCTCTGCCGCCACGATGGCGCTTCTCGCGTCACGCGCCGGCGCCTCCCAAGCTGTCGGTGGCTGCCGCCACGATGGCGCCTCTCGCGTCGCGCGCCGGCGCCACCCGAGCTGGCGGTGGCTGCCGCCACGATGGCGCTTCTCGCGTCACGCGCCGGCGCCTCCCGAGCTGTTGGTGGCTGCCGCCACGATGACGCCTCTCGCGCCGGCGCCTCTGCCGCCACGATGGCGCTTCTCGCGTCACGCGCCGGCGCCTCCCGAGATGTCGGTGGCTGCCGCCACGATGGCGCCTCTCGCGTCGCGCGCCGGCGCCTCCTGAGCTGGCGGTGGCTGCCGCCACGATGGCGCTTCTCGCGTCACGCGCCGGCGCCTCCCGAGCTGTTGGTGGCTGCCGCCACGATGGCGCCACCCAAGCTGGCGGTGGCTGCCGCCTCGATGGCGCCTCTCGCGTCACGCGCCGGCGCCTCCCGAGCTGGCGATGGCTGCCGCCACGATGGCGCCTCTCGCGTCACGCGCCGGCGCCTCCCGAGCTGGCGGTGGCTGCCGCCACGATGGCGCCTCTCGCGTCACGCGCCGGCTAGGCTACTTTTATACCGACGGTACTTCTCCTCAACAATGACATAGCGGCGGCGAGTGGCGGGGGGCGGGCGTCATTTTGCAGGAAAGGGAAGCGGAACTACGTCACGGCGAGGCGGCGGAGCGACTACATAGACGCTAGCGGCATCTATCGGTCACCGGAGGCGTTACGCTCTCAACGAAGATCTCAGACGTGGAAGGAAACATAATAATAATTTTATTGGAAGGTAAAATTTTTATATTGTCTGTGTGCTTAAAATAAATTATATTCTATTCTATTCTATTCTATTTCTTTTCTGTAAGGGTCGCAGTTCAAATCTAACCTAACCCACTTTTCTAGTACCATTTCTTTTTTCTAAGGGTCGCAGTTCAAACCTAACCTATCCCACTTTTCTAGTAGCATTTCGTTTCCGTAAGGGTCGCAGTTCAAACCTAACTGAACCCACTTTTCTAGTAGCATTTCTTTTCTGTAAGGGTCGCAGTTCAAACCTAACCTAACCCACTTTTCTAGTAGCATTTCTTTGCTTTATGGGTCGCAGTTCAAAGCTAGCCTAACCCACTTTTCTAGTACCATTTCTTTTCTGTAAGGGTCGCAGTTCAAACCTAACCTAACCCACTTTTCTAGTAGCATTTCTTTTCTGTATGGGTCGCAGTTTAAACCTAACCTAACCCACTTTTCTAGTTGCATTTTTTTTCTGTAAGGGTCGCAGTTGAAACCTAATCTAGCCCACATTTCTAGTAGCATTTCTTTTCTGTAGGGGTCGCAGTTAAAACCTAGTAATTTTGGAATCATTTTACTTTATTTGGTAATATCTATACATTTTTTGGTAATCATAGTGGTTTATTTAGGTGAAAATATCGCATTAATGTGGTCTTCAAGATTTGGTGATCATTAATGATTTTTGGTAATCATTCAATATTTTTGGTATTCGAATACAATTTGAAGTGCAGTCGTAATTAAAACGGTGGTACTTTTGAAATTTTAGGCCATATTTTTTTGGTGTTCAGTAATTTTTTTTGGTAAGCATGATTTTTTTATTTAGGGTACCAATGTATTTTTTGGTGATCATTATATTTGTAGCCATAATATATCTTATTAGAGTTCCGTACCCAAAGGGTAATAACTATTAATTACTACTTAAGACTTCGCTGTCCGTCTGCCTGTCTATTTGTGACTTGTATTGCTTTAAGACAATGTGTCCCATACAGATCCTCAAAACAAACCTGATGACTTATACCATTAATAATGTCAAATAGGTACCCTATCAAATATGTACATCTAAACAAGGTCACAGAATAAGTAATAGATTATCATACAGAACGGACACGCACCACCCCGCCCCGACTCGGATTACCTCGCCTCGCGACTAGTCGCGACTGTGTTCTGACGGACTTCTGACATACTCTCAGTTCGGCTAGCGACGCCGCGACGCGATTACGCAACGTTCAAAATGCCGGCGTAACGAGGACTGTGTTATGAACGGGTACCTATCGTGGGTACCCTACTGTGTGTGTGGTGTGTGTTATTGTGGAAATGAATAATCAAGTTTTTTAATTTAAAAAACACGAAAAATGTATAAGTCAATAAGGCTAAACTTTTGCATAAAAATAATAATATCATACGTCACATATGTACTTATACGCTTACCGTTTATTTTGTGTCTTGAATTAAAACTCGTTCGTTGAATTTATGAATGATAAGTTAATATTTTAATGTAAGTACCTACCTACACATTCTACACAGATATTACTCGTAAATGATTTATTTTTAGATTTACACCTGTCTACACTCAACCTTACCTAGCTGCTGGACGAGAGAGGGGTCAGAGGGCCTGCCTTGTACCTCAATATTAAACATACTAAATTCTGTTACGATACGAGTTCGTCTTTGTAAGACGGAACTTAAGCTGGAGAGCGCGGGCAAGCAGAGATATAATTATGTGAACACTGCAAACCTTTTCAATGCCTTCAACCTCGGTTTTGAGCGGAGCACACGGGACCTTGTCTGCCGTCGCCTTGGCGACGGAGGAATCCTTAACCGAAAGCAAGAGTTTAGCGGTCTGCTCGTGCTGTTGCACCATAGCTATAAGCGCCTGCGTACCTCAATGGGGCCATGTGGACAGGGAAAACTGGTACCGTGGTACACGTGGCGCCGGACGGCGGCGGCGTGGCGCCCGGCCGGCGTCGGCTTGGCGGGCTGCATCGACGCGGCCGCTGGCGATATCATTGGGAACGGCAACAGGTAAGTTTTCTTACGAACAGAACATGGGTGCCATTGCAAAGGACGACAGCGTCGTACTTGCAGCATCGACGTAATTGCCGGCGCTATCATGGCAACCGCCGCCGCTCGGAAGGTACCGGTGCGTGAGGTGGGCGGCGTCATCGTGGCGGCAGCCACCGCCAGCTCGGGAGGCGCCGGCGCGTGACGCGAGAGGCGCCATTGTGGCGGCAGCCATCGCCAGCTCGGGAGGCGCCGGCGCGTGACGCGAGAGGCGCCATCGTGGCGGCAGCCACCGCCAGCTCGGGAGGCGCCGGCGCGTGACGCGAGAGGCGCCATCGTGGCGGCAGCCACCGCCAGCTCGGGAGGCGCCGGCGCGTGACGCGAGAGGCGCCATCGTGGCGGCAGCCACCGCCAGCTCGGGAGGCGCCGGCGCGTGACGCGAGAGGCGCCATCGTGGCGGCAGCCATCGCCAGCTCGGGAGGCGCCGGCGCGTGACGCGAGAGGCGCCATCGAGGCGGCAGCCACCGCCAGCTTGGGTGGCGCCATCGTGGCGGCAGCCACCAACAGCTCGGGAGGCGCCGGCGCGTGACGCGAGAAGCGCCATCGTGGCGGCAGCCACCGCCAGCTCAGGAGGCGCCGGCGCGCGACGCGAGAGGCGCCATCGTGGCGGCAGCCACCGACATCTCGGGAGGCGCCGGCGCGTGACGCGAGAAGCGCCATCGTGGCGGCAGAGGCGCCGGCGCGAGAGGCGTCATCGTGGCGGCAGCCACCAACAGCTCGGGAGGCGCCGGCGCGTGACGCGAGAAGCGCCATCGTGGCGGCAGCCACCGCCAGCTCGGGTGGCGCCGGCGCGCGACGCGAGAGGCGCCATCGTGGCGGCAGCCACCGACAGCTTGGGAGGCGCCGGCGCGTGACGCGAGAAGCGCCATCGTGGCGGCAGAGGCGCCGGCGCGAGAGGCGCCATCGTGGCGGCAGCCACCAACAGCTCGGGAGGCGCCGGCGCGTGACGCGAGAAGCGCCATCGTGGCGGCAGCCACCGCCAGCTCGGGTGGCGCCGGCGCGCGACGCGAGAGGCGCCATCGTGGCGGCAGCCACCGCCAGCTCGGGTGGCGCCGGCGCGCGACGCGAGAGGCGCCATCGTGGCGGCAGCCACCGACAGCTTGGGAGGCGCCGGCGCGTGACGCGAGAGGCGCCATCGTGGCGGCAGCCACTGCCAGCTCGGGTGGCGCCGGCGTGCGACGCGAGAAGCGCCATCGTGGCGGCAGCCACCGACAGCTTGGGAGGCGCCGGCGCGTGACGCGAGAAGCGCCATCGTGGCGGCAGCCACCGCCAGCTCGGGAGGCGCCCGCGCGTGATGCGAGAGGTGCCATCGTGGCGGCCAGCTCGGGAGGCGCCGGTGCGTGAGGCGAGAGGCGCCATCGTGGCGGCCAGCTCGCGAGGCGCCGGTGCGCGAGGCGGGCGGCACCCTTGTGGCGGCCCGACACCGGCTCGCAGGTGCGTGAGGCGAGAGGCGCCATCGTGGCGGCCGGCTCGGGTGGCACCGGAGCGTGAGGTGGGCGGCGCCATCGTGGCGGCCGCCACTGGCTCAGGGGGCGCTGGTGAGGCGAGAGGCGCCATCGTGGCGGCCAGCTCGAGAGGCGCCGACGCGTGAGGCGGGTGCTGCCATCATGGCGGCCCGCCACTGTTTCGCTGGCAGCGCCACCGTAGCGTCTTTCGCCGGCACAGGGGGGGAGGCGTGCGCGTGGCGACTGGCGCCACCATGGTGGCGTAGTTGCACGCAACATCACGGCGACACTGTTGCCCGACGCCTTGATAGATGGCAACCGGCGCGGCGAACGGCCCCGCCGCTGTACTCGTAGTGTTTCCACAGAGTGGCTTCCACGTAACTTACCTTCCTTCCACTTTGAGCAGTCGAGATCCAGTAGCGAGATTCACCTTGGCGCCAGGACGGGACCGAGAGGTCCGCGATCCACCCGCGCCGCGACCGCAGCAACAGGAGCGGGCGCGTGACGTCTCTCGGAGTCCCGCGGACCGGAAGCGCCTACGCCGCGACACTTCGGGCGCCGGCCCGCAGCGTCGCGGCGTCTCGGAGTCACCTCGGACGACAAGAGAAAGTCGACAGCGCCGACGCGGCGGACGACACGAACTGTCGCGTCGGAAACTAACAACACGAGGTAATACTCCCGGGCTCCGAGCACGGGCACCGACCTCGGCCGACACCTGCGGTAATCGGACGAGAACCGGCTTTAGCGTCCAAGTAGGCATTCGCAATGCGCTTCCGAACGCCAAATACAGCTAGAATATCATTAAACTGCCTTACCAGATGGTTTGAGACAATCCAAACCTATCCTATTGCAGCGCGGCCCCGCTCCCCGCGGCAGGCACGATGACGCACGTTCCTCTCCGATGCGGAGCGACTTACGTTACCACGCGTTGTAACAAACGACACTTGAAACCACTTGTTGACGCACTTCCTACTTCACTCTCGAAAATGCGAGTTAACGGTAACGATTTTAGCAGCATGGCATGTAAAAGATAATTTAGCAAGAAAAAAGTGGGTAGAATCGAAAAGCACCGTTGGAAGATCGATCCGGAGACCGCCAAAAGACTAGTAGTGGCGATCTCGCTATATCTCGCTATTTAATCGAACAAACTTTGGATCGGTTTTTTTTAAAGCGCCATGCTGCAAAAATGTTCGCAAAAAAATTTGCGGACCATCGGTCAGGACGGTCGACGAAACAATGACATAGCGGCGGCGAGTGGCGGGGGGCGGGCGTCATTTTGCAGGAAAGGGAAGCGGAACTACGTCACGGCGAGGCGGCGGAGCGACTACATAGACGCTAGCGGCATCTATCGGTCACCGGAGGCGTTACGCTCTCAATGAAGATCTCAGACGTGGAACGGAACACATAATACATAATATGAAAGAAAACACAAAATAAGATTAAAGTGCCACGAAATGGCCTCATCTCAGCATGTTGCTGGTGGCTTCCAGCGCTGGTCTTCCGATGAGACCATCAAGTGAAAAGTGCGTTAGGTTAGGTTTGACCTGCGACCCATACAGAAAAGAAATGCTACTAGAAAAGTGGGTTAGGTTAGGTTTGAACTGCGACCCTTAGAGAAAAGAAATGGCACTAGAAAAGTGGGTTAGGTTAGGTTTGAACTGCGACCCATACAGAAAATAAATGCTACTAGAAAAGTGGGTTAGGTTAGGTTTGAACTGCGACCCATACAGAAAAGAAATGCTACTAAAAAAGTGGCTTAGGCTAGGTTTGAACTGCGACCCTTACAGAAAAGAAATAGTACTAGAAAAGTGGGTTAGATTAGATTTGAACTGCGACACATACAGAAAAGAAATGCTACTAAAAAAGTGGGTTAGGTTAGGTTTGAACGAACTGCGACCCATACAAAAACGAAATGCTACTAGAAAAGTGGGTTAGGTTACGTTAGAACTGCGACCCATACAGAAACGAAATGCTACTAGAAAAGTGGGTTAGGTTAGGTTTGAACTAAGACCCTTACAGAAACGAAATGCTACTAGAAAAGTGGGTTAGGTTAGGTTAGAACTGCGATTGTTACAGAAATAAAATGCTACTAGAAAAAGCGGCCAAGTGCGAGTCGGACTCGCCCATGAAGGGTTCCGTATTTAGGCGATTTATGACGTATAAAAAAAAAACTACTTACTAGATCTCGTTCAAACCAATTTTCGGTGGAAGTTTACATGGTAATGTACATCATATATTTTTTTTAGTTTTATAATTCTCTTATTTTAGAAGTTACAGGGGGGGGGACACACATTTTACCACTTTGGAAGTGTCTCTCGCGCAAACTATTCAGTTTAGAAAAAAAAAAAAAAAAAAAAAAAAAAAAAAAAAAAAAAAAAAAAAAAAAAAAAAAAAAAAAAAAAAAAAAGGTTAGGTTAGGTTAGGTTAGGTTAGGTTAGGTTAGGTTAGGTTCCACGGACCTGCTCCCACACCTTCCAAAGCAGGAAGCTCTCCCCCCGGTCACACTCCAGCTCCTACCAACCTAGCGGGTGCGAAGCGGGCTGCGAAAAAGAATAAAAAGAAGGAGGGGCCCAAAAAGCGTACTACGAGCGTTCCTGGCCCCGCTTCCCAAGTCCGGCAGCCTCGGCTGCAGACAACAGTGCCTGCCTCGGAAGAGGAATGGACGACTGTGGTCAAGCGGGGTAAGAAGAATAAAAAGAAGACTCCCGTTGGAGCAGCGACGACTGCGAAACCGCAACAGCCGGCGGCACCGCGGAAAGAGCAAGAAGGGAAGGGTCGCAATAAGACCAAGGCGCTACTGCGCACCCCGCGGTCAGCGGCCGTAGTCCTCACCCTGGAGACGGGAGCAGAAGAGAGGGGCGTTACCTACGGAACGTTGATTACGGAGGCCAAGACCAAAATTTCCCTGGATGGGCTCGGTATCACCGGTCTGAGGTTCCGTAGGGCAGTGACAGGGGCGGCAATCCTGGAGATCCCGGGCCCAGACACCACCAGCGGCAACCAAGCAGACTCTCTTGCTGCCAAGTTGAGGGAGACGCTTAATGTGGCCGACGTCCGCATCTCTAGGCCGGTAAAATGCGCGGAGATGCGCATTTCCGGCCTGGATGACTCGGTTACAGAGGAAGAGCTCGCCGCTGCCGTGGCGAAAGTTGGAGGGTGTGCCCTAGAGGCAGTGAAAGTTGGCCGGATCTCCCGCACGCCAACAGGCCTGGGCACAGCGTGGGCTCGCTGCCCCGTAGCAGCCGCCAAGAAAGCGGCTGAGGGGCGACTCCTCGTCGGATGGGCTTCGGCAAACGTGAAGTTGCTGGAGTCCCGACCCCTGAGGTGCTTCCGCTGCCTGGTGCCTGGCCATGTTAGGAAGGGGTGCACCTCAGAAATCGACCGTAGTGACCAATGCTACCGATGCGGTCAATCCGGTCACCGGGCCAGGGACTGCACCGCCGCGCCCCACTGCACTCTGTGCACTGCAGCGGGAAAACCTGCTGACCACAGTGCCGGCAGCAGTACCTGCGCGATGGGGGCTAAAGCCCCAAAACGCATGTCCCGGAAGGTGACCAACAAACCAGGCACCCCTGGAGTGGCGGCGCCTCCGGCTGCACAAGAGGGTCCGACAAACAATGCGCCAAAATGACGAGGTCAACCAATCGGATCCTCCAGGCGAACATAAACCACTGCGCCGGGGCGCAAGATCTCCTCCTGCAGTCCATGGCGCAGTGGTCGATAGATGCTGCCGTGGTCGCCGAGCCGTACTACGTCCCCCCCAGCCACAACTGGGCTGCGGACCTGGATGGCTTGGTGGCCATTATTACAAAAGCAGGGGTAGAGGGCATACCGCCCCCCTCCACGTTGTCGAGGGGCCATGGCTATGTGGCTGTTCTCTGGGGCGAAATTACCCTGATCGGGGTATATTTCTCCCCCAACAGAAGAGTCTCCGAGTTCGAAGCCTTCCTCGGCCAGCTGGCGGCTCTCGTTGGGCAGACCCAACCGCGCCAGGTAGTTGTCGCAGGTGACTTAAACGCCAAATCCATGGCCTGGGGCTGTCCCGCAACCGACATTCGCGGAGACCTGTTAGAGGAATGGGCGACGATGACCGGAATGTCGGTTCTGAACCGAGGGTCGGCCAGCACCTGCGTGCGCTGGCAGGGAGAGTCCATAGTGGACGTTACTTTCGCGACCCCGGCACTCGCGACCCGCGCCCGGGGCTGGAGAGTACTGGAGACGGTGGAGACATTATCAGACCATTTGTACATCCGGTTTGATGTCTCCACCTCCTCCGGAGGCACGACAGACACGGATCGTCGTCCGAATGGCCGTGCTGCGACCCCTTACCCTCGCTGGGCCCTGAACAGCCTGGATCGTGAAGCGGTGGAGATAGCGTCCCTCGTCCAGGCCTGGACAACATCTCCTGGGCCTGTGGAGACCGAGGAGGAGGCAGCCTGGTTTCGCGAAGCCATGTCACAAGTCTGTGACGCAGGCATGTCGCGAGCCAAGCCGCGGCCTCCGAAGCGTCAAGTGTACTGGTGGTCGCGAGAAATCGGTGAACTCCGATCCCGCTCCAACAGAGCGAGACGCCAGTACACACGGTCCCGTCGACGCAGACACCGAGACGTTGAAGAGGAGACGCGGCTGTACAGTGCCTACAGGGAGGCGGTCAAGGCGCTGCAGCTCTCCATCTGCGAGGCGAAGGCGAGCGCCAGAGCGGAGCTTCTCGAGACTCTAAACCGAGACCCATGGGGGAGGCCGTACAAGACGGTCAGGGGTAAATTACGCCCTTGGGCCCCCCCCTTGACAGAGAGTCTCGAGCCTCGACTACTGGGGGTGGTTGTTTCCAACTTGTTTCCGAACAGACCGGAACACCAGCCCCCAGAAATGGCACCTCCCCATCAGCTCGCAGGGTTCGAGGGTGCGGAAGTCGGGGTGCCTCCGGTAACGGAGGCAGAGCTAGACGCAGCCGTGCGGAGGCTAAAAGCCAAAAACACGGCACCGGGTCCAGATGGGATCCCAGGACGCGTCCTGGCTTTGGCGCTGCGGTCCCTAGGGGAGAGATTCCGCGGGCTACTGGACGCCTGTCTACAGTCCGGCCAATTTCCGACCATATGGAAAACCGGCCGGCTCGTCCTCCTAAAAAAGGACGGGCGTCCCGCGGAATCTCCATCAGCCTACCGTCCGATCGTACTGCTCGACGAGGCTGACAAGCTTTTCGAGCGCATCATCTGCGCTCGCCTCGTCGTGCACCTCCGAGGAGTAGGACCCGACCTGTCCGAGCATCAGTTCGGATTCCGAGAGGGCAGGTCGACCGTAGATGCGGTCGCGCGCATCAAAGCCCTCTCGGATGAGGCGGTTGACCACGGTGGGGTTCTTCTGGCGGTGTCCCTGGATATCGCCAATGCCTTTAACACCCTGCCGTGGTCGTGCATTAGGGAGGCGCTGAAATACCACAAAGTGCCTCCCTATTTGTGCCAAATAGTCGGGGCCTACCTCTCGGAGCGGTGCGTGGAGTATCCGGTCCGGGGTGGCGGGCTTGCAAGGTGGGAGACATCGTGCGGTGTTCCACAGGGCTCGGTCTTAGGGCCGCTCCTGTGGAACATTGGGTACGACTGGGTGCTGCGGGGGGAGCTTCTCCCGGGGTCAAGTGTGACCTGCTACGCAGATGACACGCTGGTCACGTCCCGGGGGACCTCGTACCGGGAAGCAGCACGCCTCGCCACCGTGACGGTGGCACAGGTGGTGAGGCGTATAACGATGCTGGGTCTGGAGGTGGCGCTACACAAGTCCGAGGCGCTCTGCTTCCACGCAGCCCGGAAGGCGCCGCCTGCAGGATCCAGCATCATCGTTGGTGGCACCCGAATCGAGGTAAAGTCCAACATGAGATATCTTGGACTTGTCCTCGATTCCCGATGGAGCTTCCGCGAGCACTTTGCCCGCCTGACCCCCCGACTAATGGCAGCTTCGGCCGCACTGAAGAGGCTGATGCCCAACATCGGGGGGCCGGAGGTGGCGAGCCGCCGTCTATATATGGGGGTGGTGCGATCGATGGCCCTGTACGGGGCGCCGATCTGGGCGGTGAATCTGGCGGCCCGAAATGTCGCCCTGCTGAGAAAGGCTCAGAGGGCGATGGCCATCAGCGTCGTACGCGGCTACCGCACCACCTCATATGATGCGGCGTGCTTGCTGGCGGGAACGCCTCCGTGGGATCTGGAGGCGGAGGCCCAAGCGTCTCTATACGAGTGGCGCAGGGAGCTCCGGCTGCAGGAGTTCCATCCTGCGCCTAGGGAGGTAGAGGCGCAAAAGCTCCTCGTCCGACAGTCCATTGTCCTCCAATGGGAGGAACAACTGGCTGGACGCGAGGAAGGTCACAGGACTGTTGAGGCGGTCCGGCCGGTCCTACAAGACTGGCTGGAGAGAGAGCGGGGCTCGCTAACCTTCCGGCTGGTGCAGGTGCTCACGGGGCATGGCTGTTTCGGGAGCTACCTGCACCGGTACGCGAGACGGGAGGAGACGGCGGAGTGCCACCAGTGTAGCTGCGGCGAGGACACGGCGCAGCATACCCTGGAGGAATGCCCAGCCTGGGAGGGGCAGCGCCGCGAACTCGCGGCAGTGGTGGGGAACGACCTCTCCTTGCCAGCCGTAGTTAAGGCTATGGTTGCCGACGGGAGGTCGTGGAAAGCGGTCCTCTCCTTCTGCGAGGATGTAATGTCGCAGAAGGAGGCGGCGGAGAGGGAAAGGGAGGCCAACCCAGCCTCGCACCCGATCCGCCGCAAGCGCACAGGGGCCCGGAGGAGAGCGTATGCCCATCTCCTCCCCCCCACCTAGCGAGGTCTGGGCAGCGGCGCGGGGGCGTCGCTGCCCATTACATAGGCCTCGCAGAGAGGGCGCGCGTGGTATGCCCACGCGCCTTCTGAGGAGGCAGGGGTAGAAGTTCCCCAAGAGAAGGGCCCGCTGCATAGGCGGGCGGCGCCGGCGTGGTTGCGGTTGCGTACTCCAGAGAACCCGTGGCCACGCCCCACCGGCGGCGTGCAGGCATACCGTTGGTTTTTTAGTGGGTAGCGGCACCTTTGCCGAGTCCCACATAACCCGCATTTCCTCCCCCGGGTGTGCGGGTATGCATAAAGCATTTTTCCAACGAAAAAAAAAAAAAAAAAAAAAAAAAAAAAAAAAAAAAAAGGTTCCACGGACCTGCTCGGGTGTCCGAGTGGGCGGGGAGGTGAACCCCGACGTGGCGCGTCCCCAGGTGGTGGATAGGGGTATGCCCCGGCCCGTTGTCGTGCTGGGGTAGGACGTAGTCCCGCGAACCAAACACCAAGGGGGGGATTTGGGGGGCTTTGTGCCCGAGAACGGCTCTCCACGCGTCCCTCTGAATAAGCAGACGGCGCAGTGGATGAGCAGAGAGGAGGAGCTATGAGAGCAGTATGTAGGGTCAATCAAGTCACTGTTTCGCGCGCGGACGTCTGGGGAGGAGGCTGAGGGCTCCCTGACGCGTCGTGGATGTGGGTGGTTGCCGGATTGGAGAGCCTTCTGCTTTTCTGACATTGCCTAGCTGTCTGGAAGGATTGTGCATTGGGCTTCTGTGAAACCCAATTGCAGATCTATTTCTCCGGGCGGGTCGGCGGTGTTAGCGGATCGGGAGGATCGCGCACCGGATGCCGCGCGGATCTGTTGTGCGTCTGGGGGGCTTTTGGCTTCCAATGACGGCTGCGGGGGGTCACATTCCGGATCTTTGCCCGAGGAGCAGTTCCTTGATTGATACCCTGAGGAGTGGCTGGGCGGGTGGCTCCGCGTGTCCCTCTGAATAGCAGAGGGCACAGTGTGAGCTGCAAAGTCCCTGTTGGGAATTTCTAATAGGTCCCCTATTAGAAATTACCTCTGGCGGGGGGAGGAGTGGGGATGGCTCCGGCCACCAAGCGCGGCGGATGGAAAAGTGGAAGAAAACCACTATAAAAATCACCCCAATCCCAAGGTGTGTCTGGCGTGCCGATGGGATGCGTGGCTGGAGGGAGTCCAGTCACAAACGTCAGGGAGGGGCATACCTCCTCAAAATAGCACACAAAATGAGTGGAAACGAAAATGTAGAACTACCCCAGGAGGTTTCAATCCTCCATGTCGCCACAGGACGGGCAATTGCCCATGCTGTGGCGACATGCCGCCTTCCGTATTCTGGGGGGGCAAACCACTCACGATCCCGAAACGACAACACAAGCAAACACTTCATGGACACCGATTTGCAGAGTGATTTGGTATTGAGGCTGCAAGGAGGGGGTGATGGGGAGAATAGCAGTCCGGCGGAGGCAGGAGCCTCCACTGGCCACCCCAAGGATGGATTCCGACCATTTCAGGACGCCCAGGGGCGCTGGGTGTTCCATGATGAGGACGTGCCTCCGGGGACGGCGGTGGATTCTACACGCTCCCCACCCAAACCCGCTAGGGGGCTTAGTGAGAGACGTAAAGCCGTAGTGCTAATAGAACGCATGCCAGAAAGGGTCCCGTCTCTTGGCAGGGAGGAGTTCTTCTCCCCCAGGAGAATAGACACGGGTGACCTCCCTGGGGACGGAGTATTTTTCTCTCCGGTGCCAACCGACGTGGAAACCGCCGAATCCGACGCTTCGCTAACTGCCCAAATGGCCGCAGGACGGAAGAGGCAGCGAAGCAGTGGTAGCGACACGGGAGCATCGCCGAGCGGCGAGGCTTCCGATCTTGCGGAGCGAGGAAAGTCCGCCTCGGGAACTTCCAAGCGAGGAACAGGCCGCCGACCATCCACGGCGCGCCACGCCGGGCTAACCAAGGAGAAGGCTAAGCGCCTGGAGCTCGAGCTGCAAACTGAAGAGGACCTGATGGCCGCGTCCAAAATGGTGACGCTAAGACGGCTTGCCCGCCATCCGGATTCGTTTGGGACGACAAGTGGGTCGGACGACGAAGAAAACCGCACTGTCCTGGCCCTAAACCAGCAGGTGCGTGATAGTCTGGGGCTTATCAAGGACGTGGCCACCAAGTCCAAAAACCTAAAGGGCACGTACCAACGAATCCTGAAGGAGGCAGTGGCTGCGATCCGGGAAGCCGTCGGTGAGATGAGGGGCCGGACTGTCTCCGATGAGACGAGGAGGCTCGCCGCCGAAAACGCTCGCCTTAAGGCGGAAATGGCCGAGCTCCGTAAGGAGATGGGCGACTTGCGTGCTAGCCTTGGGCAGCGCCTCGAAGGGACGCGCCAAGAGACGGCGACATCACCTGCTCGGGAGCAAGGTGACTTAGAGCGCAATATCGTGGCCAAGGTGACTGAAATGATGGGTACAAGGTTGAGCGCCCTGGAGGAGAAACTGCTCCCACAGCAACCTACCCAGGTGTCGTCTGCTCCCACACCCTCCAAAGCAGGAAGCTCTCCCCCCGGTCACACTCCAGCTCCTACCAACCCAGCGGGTGCGAAGCGGGCTGCGAAGAAGAATAAAAAGAAGGAGGGGCCCAAAAAGCGTCCTACGAGTGTTCCTGGCCCCGCTTCCCAAGTCCGGCAGCCTCGGCTGCAGACAACAGTGCCTGCCTCGGAAGAGGAATGGACGACTGTGGTCAAGCGGGGTAAGAAGAATAAAAAGAAGACTCCCGTTGGAGCAGCGACGACTGCGAAACCGCAACAGCCGGCGGCACCGCGGAAAGCGCAAGAAGGGAAGGGTCGCAATAAGACCAAGGCGCTACTGCGCACCCCGCGGTCAGCCGCCGTAGTCCTCACCCTCCAGACGGGAGCAGAAGAGAGGGGCGTTACCTACGGAACGGTGATTACGGAGGCCAAGACCAAAATTTCCCTGGACGGGCTCGGTATCACCGGTCTGAGGTTCCGTAGGGCAGTGACAGGGGCGGCAATCCTGGAGATCCCGGGCCCAGACACCACCAGCGGCAACCAAGCAGACTCTCTTGCGGCCAAGCTGAGGGAGACGCTCAATGTGGCCGACGTCCACATCTCTAGGCCGGTAAAATGCGCGGAGATGCGCATTTCCGGCCTGGATGATTCGGTTACAGAGGAAGAGCTCGCTGCTGCCGTGGCGAAAGTTGGAGGGTGTGCCCTAGAGGCAGTGAAAGTTGGCCGGATCTCCCGCACGCCAACAGGCCTGGGCACAGCGTGGACTCGCTGCCCCGTAGCAGCCGCCAAGAAAGTGGCTGAGGGGCGTCTCCTCGTCGGATGGGCTTCGGCAAACGTGAAGCTGCTGGAGCCCCGACCCCTGAGGTGCTTCCGCTGCCTGGTGCCTGGCCATGTTAGGAAGGGGTGCACCTCAGAAATCGACCGCAGTGACCAGTGCTACAGATGCGGTCAATCCGGTCACCGAGCCAGGGACTGCACCGCCGCGCCCCACTGCACCCTGTGCACTGCAGCGGGCAAATCTGCTGACCACAGTGCCGGCAGCAGTACCTGCGCGATGGGGGCTAAAGCCCCAAAACGCATGTCCCGGAAGGTGACCAACAAACCAGCCACCCCTGGAGTGGCGGCGCCTCTGGCTGCACAAGAGGGTCCGATTAGCAATGCGCCAAATGACGAGGTCAACTAATCGGATCCTCCAGGCGAACATAAACCACTGCGCCGGGGCGCAAGATCTCCTCCTGCAGTCCATGGCGCAGTGGTCGATAGATGTTGCCGTGGTCGCCGAGCCGTACTACGTCCCCCCCAGCCACAACTGGGCTGCGGACCTGGATGGCTTGGTGGCCATTATTACAAAAGCAGGGGTAGAGGGCATACCGCCCCCCTCCACGTTGTCGAGGGGCCAAGGCTATGTGGCTGTACTCTGGGGCGAAATTACCCTGATCGGGGTATATTTCTCCCCCAACAGAAGAGTCTCCGAGTTCGAAGCCTTCCTCGGCCAGCTGGCGGCTCTCGTTGGGCAGACCCAACCGCGCCAGGTAGTTGTCGCAGGTGACTTAAACGCCAAATCCATGGCCTGGGGCTGTCCCGCAACCGACATTCGCGGAGACCTTCTAGAGGAATGGGCGACGATGACCGGAATGTCGGTTCTGAACCGAGGGTCGGCCAGCACCTGCGTGCGCTGGCAGGGAGAATCTATAGTGGACGTGACGTTCGCGACCCCGGCACTCGCGACCCGCGTCCGTGGCTGGAGAGTACTGGAGACGGTGGAGACATTATCAGACCATTTGTACATCCGGTTTGATGTCTCCACGTCCTCCGGAGGTACGACAGACACGGATCGTCGTCCGAATGGCCGTGCTGCGACCCCTTACCCTCGTTGGGCCCTGAACAGCCTGGATCGTGAAGCGGTGGAGATAGCGTCCCTCGTCCAGGCCTGGACAACATCTCCTGGGCCTGTGGAGACCGAGGAGGAGGCAGCCTGGTTCCGCGAAGCCATGTCACAAGTCTGTGACGCAGGCATGTCACGAGCCAAGCCACGGCCTCCGAAGCGTCAAGTGTACTGGTGGTCGCGAGAAATCGAAGAACTCCGATCCTGCTCCAACAGGGCGAGACGCCAGTACACACGGTCCCGTCGACGCAGACACCGAGACGTTGAAGAGGAGACGCGGCTGTACAGTGCCTACAGGGAGGCGGTCAAGGCGCTGCAGCTCTCCATCTGCGAGGCAAAGGCGAGCGCCAGAGCGGAGCTTCTCGAGACTCTAAACCGAGACCCATGGGGGAGGCCGTACAAGACGGTCAGGGGTAAATTACGCCCTTGGGCCCCCCCCTTGACAGAGAGTCTCGAGCCTCGACTACTGGGGGTGGTTGTTTCCAACTTGTTTCCGAACAGACCGGAACACCAGCCCCCAGAAATGGCACCTCCCCATCAGCTCGCAGGGTTCGAGGGTGCGGAAGTCGGGGTGCCTCCGGTAACGGAGGCAGAGCTAGACGCAGCTGTGCGGAGGCTAAAAGCCAAAAACACGGCACCGGGTCCAGATGGGATCCCAGGACGCGTCCTGGCTTTGGCGCTGCGGTCCCTAGGGGAGAGATTCCGCGGGCTACTGGACGCCTGTCTACAGTCCGGCCGATTTCCGACCACATGGAAAACCGGCCGGCTCGTCCTCCTAAAAAAGGATGGGCGTCCCGCGGACTCTCCATCCGCCTACCGTCCGATCGTATTGCTCGACGAGGCTGACAAGCTCTTCGAGCGCATCATCTGCTGTCGCCTCGTCGAGCACCTCCGAGGAGTAGGACCTGACCTGTCCGAGCATCAGTTCGGATTCCGAGAGGGCAGGTCGACCGTGGATGCAGTCGCGCGCATCAAAGCCCTCTCGGATGAGGCGGTTGACCACGGTGGGGTTCTCCTGGCGGTGTCCTTGGATATCGCCAATGCCTTTAACACCCTGCCGTGGTCGTGCATTAGGGAGGCGCTGAAATACCACAAAGTGCCTCCCTATTTGTGCCAAATAGTCGGGGCCTACCTCTCGGAGCGGTGTGTGGAGTATCCGGTCCGGGGCGGCGGGATTACAAGGTGGGAGACGTCGTGCGGTGTTCCACAGGGCTCGGTCTTAGGGCCGCTCCTGTGGAACATTGGGTACGACTGGGTGCTGCGGGGGGAGCTTCTCCCGGGGTCAAGTGTGACCTGCTACGCAGATGACACGCTGGTCACGTCCCGGGGGACCTCGTACCGGGAAGCAGCACGCCTCGCCACCGTGACGGTGGCACAGGTGGTGAGGCGTATAACGATGCTGGGTCTGGAGGTGGCGCTACACAAGTCTGAGGCGCTCTGCTTCCACGCAGCCCGGAAGGCGCCGCCTGCAGGATCCAGCATCGTCGTTGGTGGCACCCGAATCGAGGTAAAGTCCGACATGAAATATCTCGGACTTGTCCTCGATTCCCGATGGAACTTCCGCGAGCACTTTGCCCGCCTGACCCCCCGACTAATGGCAGCATCGGCCGCACTGAAGAGGCTGATGCCCAATATCGGGGGGCCGGAGGTAGCGAGCCGCCGTCTGTATATGGGGGTGGTGCGATCGATGGCCCTGTACGGGGCGCCGATCTGGGCGGCGAATCTGGCGGCCCGAAATATCGCCCTGCTGAGAAAGGCTCAGAGGGCGATGGCCATCAGCGTCGTACGCGGGTACCGCACCACCTCATATGATGCGGCGTGCTTGCTGGCGGGAACGCCTCCCTGGGATCTGGAGGCGGAGGCCCAAGCGTCTCTGTACGAGTGGCGCAGGGAGCTCCGGCTGCGGGAGTTCCATCCTGCGCCTAGGGAGGTAGAGGCGCAAAAGCTCCTCGTCCGACAGTCCGTTGTCCTCCAATGGGAGGAACAACTGGCTGGACGCGAGGAGGGACACAGGACTGTCGAGGCGGTCCGGCCGGTCCTACAAGACTGGCTGGAGAGAGAGCGGGGCTCGCTAACCTTCCGGCTGGTGCAGGTGCTCACGGGGCATGGCTGTTTCGGGTTATAATAAATAAACAAAAAAGTTGGTTTTTTAAATATTTTTACGTAAGACGGTCGGCTTACACAGGGGAAATTGAATTTATTTAGAAACTACTTACAATATTTTTACAAAACTTGGTGAGTAAATGCTTAAATAGATGTGTAATACGTATATATTAACTATTTATTAAAAATGTTATTATTTTGTGGTTTATTTATGATAAAATCAAAAATTACGGAAATTTCAAAGGGGAAATTTAAATTACTGAAAAACTTTACAATATTTATGTCTGAAATTTTGTTACTTAGCTACCTTAAGTGTATATGTACAATATTTATCTAACAGAGTTGGTGGGAAATGCAATTTAATGGTAAAGAAAGTCGATTTTCACCTTAAAATATTAAAAATTTTAATTTCTAATTTACTCGAAAAGTAAATGGCAGAAAAATATCCAACCAAATGAAAAACTATTTTCTAGTGACAATAAGCAAGTTTCAAATAAAAAATTTAGAAAAAGTTTAAAGGGAAAAAAGTCAACTTTCAACTTACGTAAATATTGAAATCGAGGGTTTTAGGGGACTTATTCTACTTAAAATTGATTATCTTAAAAACTACCTATCCTAAAATTACAAAATTTCGCACACTTATTGTCCATTAAATTCTGCTTCTAACGTTATCAAAAGAAGTATATGTCATCACTTATAATCTCGAGAAATTTAAGGTCAAAGTTCAAGTTTTACTAAATTTTGGCTGTTAATTGTAATAAAATGAAAACTATTACACTTATTTCAATTCTGACAATTTTGTTGGATTCCTGGTGAGGAAGAGTATATAATAGCGATATTAAAAACAACCGCACGATTTGGGAAGTCCGTTTTTCACTAACTGCGCAAAAGTAGTTTTTCGTGGTTTTCTCTTTTGTTTGTTATAGGAAAAATCCGAAACTTTCACATATGATAGAAGGTTCAATTACACACACGACAATATATAATTTAATATAGGTTATAGATCTAATAAGAAAATTAAACGTGATTTAGTCTATTTTTGCACTGCACTTAAGGTTTGAAGTGTGTTTGTACTTACATCGTTTGTGTCCGGTTAAAACTAAAACTGTCACTAGTTAGCACAATCACTAAAGAGTATTTTAAGATAAGGACCAAGATTCTAACACTAAAACTTTGCGCAATGCAAAGTTTTTCCTTCGTCGCAACAAAGGTCTGGCACTATTTCGCTCACTGTACTTCACAGAAAAGTCCGATCTTCAAGATTCTTGTAGTAGTGAATAGGTGGAGTCCGCGCGCACAATTTGATATATGACACAAGGTGGTTTGAGTTAAAAATCCCGCAACTTTGATTTTTCGAACGCGGAGCGACGTGGAAACGATGCGTACGCTCTGAGCGCTTGGCGCGCGACTGGTTAGGTTAGGTTAGGTTAGGTTAGGTTAGGTTAGGTTAGGTTAGGTTAGGTTAGGTTAGGTTAGGTTAGGTTAGGTTAGGTTAGGTTAGGTTAGGTTAGGTTGAGGTAAATTTGAGAGGTAGAATTGAGGGAATTTTGCGAATTTTTGTGGCGAGATAAAGCTAATTGAGTTCTATTTTATACCGTTGTTCTTTCCCAGCCTTTCCCTAGATTTCTATAGTATTTTTAATTTCTTTCACTTTACATATAAATTCACTTTTTTCTTCAGGCGCTTTTTCACTTTGAAAAATTCACATCTTCTTTTTCTTTGTGTTTCTCCTACGTCTGTTAATTTTGTAATTGGGTCGGCTTTTTGCTCTACACGGAGCTTTTTACCCCATATTGATCCGACCTCTGGTTCGGGAGATATTGGAGTTCAAATCTCACGAGTTCGGTAAAAAGTTTACCCCATTTGCGGTTGACGACGTTAGGAGATTTCACTTTCAAAAAATCATATCTTCTGTTTTTGTGTAAATAAATTCTTTGTAGTAGGTTAGTTAGATTAAGCTAGTTGTAGGGAATTCAAATCCGTTTGAATTATATTTTTAGAGGGTGTAGTTTAGTAGTTATTAATTTTTTAAAGGATTGCTATTCCTGTTTATCAGGCGTCGGTAAACGCAAACATAAGTTGGTTTTCGTGTTGGGAATTTAATAAATTGTAAAATATTAAATATTTTTAGTTTTAAAAATTAGTGGTAAATAGCACATACTTAGAACTATTTTTTGACCTTGGTTCGAGATCTGTAGCTCAACCAGGAGTGACGCTACAGCCCGTCGCATAAAATAATTTTAAGTTTGTTTTTGCAGTTTTGGTTCTGCTGCGACTCGCACTTGACCAAAATAGTTAGGTTAGGTTAGGTGTTTTGGTTTTTCACCTTTTTTAGGCGAATTCCACCCATAAGGGGTGGTCTTCGCGTAGTATTTGTATGGATAACCCCGCGCAGGGGTTGAACCCGGAGATGGCTCCAATCACTGGGCCCCATAAAGGGGCTTCAGGGGCGGGTTCTTCGACCTCGCCCGACTGGGAGGAACCTATGGAGGGCCAGTACAGGGCTGAGGCCGCCTCCAAGAAGAGGCCCCATGAGGGAAACCGGGTCCTGGATTATGAGACTCACGTTGGGAGCGGGCCTAAAGTTAGCACCTCGCTGAGGGGTAGGGCCAAGGCCATGGCGAAGAAAGCCTCCATAGGCCACTTTACCGGCCTGGCAGCAGCCAAGGCCAGACTGAAGGCCTATAAGGAGGACTTGCTCTTGGAGGTGCTGGACAGCCAGGAGGGAAAGGGAAAGGGAGTGGTCCCCCCTTTACTCCTGAGAAGGTCCCAGGGGGACAACAAAAAGAAGGGGGATAAGGAGCCGTGGATGGTGAGCCCGTCCCCTTCTCCAAGTCAAGAAATGACAGAATGCAGCCCGCCCCTATACACAGGGACGGACTACATAGAAATAGTGCGGGAGGCGACCCATATTATCCTAGAGGCTGCCGGAAAATCCGGCAACCTAAATGGACAAGTCTGGGGCAAACTGAACCAGGCCTGCCGGGACATCCTGGCGGCGACTGACGTCCTGGCGGATAGAGTAGAGGACGAGGAGTTGCGGGCCTTGAAGGAGGATAATAACCGAATGCGGGAGCAACTGGCCCAATGTCAGTCCGAGATGAAGGCCCTTCGTAGAGCCTTCTCTGAGAGGACGATCCAGCCCTCACAGGCCCCGACGGCCCAATGCGACCAGGCGACGGACTTTTCTGAGGCCCTCAAAGAGGCCCTCAAGGAATTAAAGGAGGACCTGAAGCGGGAACTTACAATTACCATGGGAAACATGATCTCGGCCCGCACGGGCCATTTCCCTGAGCCGGTCCCCCGCCCTCCTCTCGCTGCGGACAGGAATAAAACGATTGCGAACCAGCCGGAACCTCTCTCTGGGGCGCCGCCCTCAAGGGCAGTGACAGGTGCGCCGCCCATAAGGCAGCCTAAGGCCCCTGTGGCCCAGCCTTCGGCACCAGCGACCAAGAAGAGGGCTAACTCTGCTCCTAGGCAGAAGACGGTGAAGGAGCCTAGTGCCTCTCCACCCTCGCAGCCGGCAACAAAAACGCAGGAGCCTGCTGAGTCTTGGACGCAGGTTGTCAGGAAGGGCAATGGCAAATCCGCCAAGCCCCCTTCCCCCCCTGCCGCCCCGGCTCGGAAACCGGCACCAGCAGGTCCACGGAAGCTGGTTGTGCCCGCCACGGCCGCGATCGTGATGGCCTTGAAGCCGGAGTCTGAGGCGACATACGCCTCAATTTTGTATAAGGTCACCAAATCGGTGAAGCTTGCTGATGTGGGTGTAGAGCACGTCAAGGTCCGCAAAACAGCTGCTGGGGCCAGGATACTTGAGGTGTCCGGGTCCGACAATGGTAGGGCGGCTGACGAACTCTGCCGAAAAATGACGGAGGTGATCGGAGAGGAAGCCCGAGTATACAGGCCCACCAAAATGGCGGACTTACGCATTTCGGGCCTAGATGAGGCAGCCACTCAGGAAGCGATCGCGGGAGCAATCGCTAAACTGGGAGAGTGCTCAATAAATGAGGTTAAGGTGGGATCGATTAGGGCCCAATATAACGGGACAACGTCGACTCTGGCACAGTGCCCTATAACGGCAGCCAAGAGGGTCACCGCAGCGGGTCGACTTCAAATAGGATGGTCCTCGGCTCTGGTAGTGGCGCTGGACCCAACACCGATGAGGTGCTTCAGGTGCATGGGCACGGGGCACACCAGAGCACTATGCCCGTCGCCAGTAGACAGGAGCGGGCTCTGCTTCCGGTGTAGCAGGCCGGACCACAAGAGGGTGGACTGCAAGGCGGAGACTGCCTTCTGCTCGGTATGTCATGCGGCCAAACGCCCAGCGGGACACATAATGGGTGGCTTTTCCTGTACGCCCCCACCAGCAAAAGGCAAAGAGGCTCTTCCGAAGACCCAAAGAGCCCCTCCAGTGAGTAACATCGACCAACGGGCCTGTGAGGGACAAAATATGGATATTTAGGCCCTACGTCTGGGGGGAGAATCAGAATGGTCATTGATTCTCCCCTCCCAAAGTGCGGGTTCCCTGGGGACGCCGGGAAAAGACGGGGGGCATCATGGAGGAATGAATGCGCGAGCCCATGATGCCCCCATACAACGTCTGAGAGGGGGACAACGGAGTGGGGTTTAGTGGGTATTCTCTTTCGCTCCTTCTCGCTAGGAGAGGGAATCGAAAGAGGGAGTCCCACATACCCTCCCCATTATGGCCTTGCCCCACGGCCGGGGAGGGATGCGTAAACGCATTCCCCACTCCGTCAACAAAAAAAAAAAAAAAAAAAAAAAAAAAAAAAAAAAAAAGGTTAGGTTAGGTTAGGTTAGGTTAGGTTAGGTTAGGTTAGGTTAGGTTAGGTTAGGTTAGGTTAGGTTAGGTTAGGTTAGGTTAGGTTAGGTTAGGTTAGGTTAGGTTAGGTTAGGTTAGGTTAGGTTAGGTTAGGTTAGGTTAGGTTAGGTTAGGTTAGGTTAGGTTAGGTTAGGTTAGGTTAGGTTAGGTTAGGTTAGGTTAGGTTAGGTTAGGTTAGGTTAGGTTAGGTTAGGTTAGGTTAGGTTAGGTTAGGTTAGGTTAGGTTAGGTTAGGTTAGGTTAGGTTAGGTTAGGTTGATATTCGCCTGCAGATACCGGACGGCCATTCCTAGCCACTTCGCCAGAGCTCAAGACCTCCTGCTCCAAAGCATGGCGGAGTGGTTGATACATGTCGCGGTGGTGGCAGAGCCCTACTCTGTGCCCCCGAGGGACAACTGGGCTGGTGACAGGGATGGCCTAGTAGCGGTTGTCACGCAGGCCCAAGCTAATGCGCCGCGTCACCAAAACGTCACCAGAGGCCACGGCTTTGTCGCCACACTATTAGGAGACACGATGGTGGTCGGGGCGTATTTCTCGCCAAACAGGAGATTGGTCGAGTTTGAGTCATTCCTGGATGAGGTGGGCTCTCTGATCGGCAGCAGTCGCCCGGGGCTGGTGCTCGTCGCTGGAGACTTTAACGCCAAGTCCACGACATGGGGATCCCCAGCGACGGACGCGAGAGGGCATGCCATGGAAGAATGGGCGGTCGAAGTGGGGTTGCAGATCCTCAACAGGGGGTCGACACACACGTGCGTGCGACAGCGGGGCGGGTCAATTGTGGATCTAACAATGGCCAGCCCTGCTCTCGCACGGCGCGTAATGGGGTGGGGAGTGAGGGTAGACGTGGAGACGCTGTCGGATCATCGCTACATTCGATTCGATGTCTCCACGTTCCCTGCCACTCCAAGGGGTGTCGGTCGACCCACTGCGGGGGAAGGGCCGCGCTGGAAACTGCGCAAACTCGACCGAGAAATGGCCAAAGAGGCAGCGATTGTCGAGGGGTGGCAGGCCGGGCCTAGGCCCATCGGTGAAGTCGACGCCGAGGCGGAGCGGCAGGTTGCTGCTCTCCAGCGCATATGCGATGCAGCAATGCCCCGAGCAAAGGCGACTCCGCCGCGGCGCCGGCTTTACTGGTGGCGCGAGGAGCTTCGTGAGGCACGAAGCGGATGCACAGCTGCGCGCCGCCAATACACCAGGAGCAGACGGAGAAGGATACGCGATCCGGCCAGGGAGGATGAGCTCTACGCCGCCTACCGAGCCAAATGCCACGCCCTGCAGGCAGGCATCGCACAGGCTAGGGAAGCGGCGTGGAAGGAGTGGCTGGAGACGCTGGACCGGGACCCATGGGGACGCCCTTACAAAACTGTAAGGGCAAAACTCCGGCCTTGGGCCCCTCCGCTAACCAGCAGCCTTGAGCCGGACCTCTTAGGACGAATCCTTACTGGTCTGTTCCCTGAAAGAGGTGTATGGCATCCGCCAGCGATGGGTGGGAACGCTACCAGCACTGCGGTAGAGGAGGACATACCTCCTGTCACAGAGGGGGAACTCGGGGCAGCGGTGTTAAGGCTCCGGCTGAAAAACAGCGCCCCCGGACTTGACGGTGTGCCCGGACGTGTCGTGGTGCTCGCGCTTGGTGAGCTGGAGGAGAGAGTGAGGGCCCTTTTCCACGCATGTCTCCAACAAGGTCGGTTCCCGCGAAGCTGGAAGACCGGTAAGCTCGTCCTTCTCCAGAAGGACGGGCGCCCGGCTGAGTCGCCGTCGGCCTATCGCCCCATAGTCTTGCTTGACGAGATGGGCAAGCTCCTTGAGCGAGTGCTCGCGGCCCGTCTCGTCAGACACCTCGGGGAGGTAGGACCCGACTTGCACGAGTGCCAGTACGGCTTTCGGCGGGAAAGGTCGACCATTGATGCCATAGCGCGGTTGAGGGTCCTCGCCGATGGGGCAGTCTCACGGGGTGGAGTGCTGTTGGCAGTGTCGCTAGACATAGCGAATGCCTTCAACACTTTGCCCTTTGAGACTGTCAAGGAGGCACTGAAGTACCACGGTGTGCCCCACTATCTCAGAATAGTAGTCGAGGACTACTTCAGAGACCGGGCCATCACATACCCGACTCAAGCTGGATGGGCAAGCAGGACGGTCACGTGCGGTGTCCCACAGGGGTCAGTCCTCGGACCACTCCTGTGGAACATCGGGTACGACTGGGTGCTTCGCGGTACCAACCTGCGGGGCGTCAACGTACTGTGCTACGCTGACGACACTCTCGTCACCGCAAAGGGGAGCACCCACAGGCAGGCCGTCCTGCTCGGCACAGCAGGGGTAGCTCACGTGGTGAGTCGCATTAGGGCCTTGGGACTCGAAGTGGCCCTCAACAAGTCCGAGGCTCTCTGTTTTCACGGGCCTCGAAACGCACCGCCTCCTGGGCTGGAAATAGTGGTCGGGGGAACCTCCATCGCCGTCGAGTCGACGATGCGGTACCTAGGCATTGTCCTCGACGGTCGGTGGAGCTTCACTGAGCACTTTGCGCGGAAGGCGCCAAAATTGCTGGCCGCAGCCGGAGCACTCGGGGGACTGCTCCCGAACACCGGGGGACCGGGCAGCACATGCCGCCGCCTTTATCAGGGTGTTGTGCGCTCCATGGCACTCTATGGGGCCCCAATATGGGCAGAATCCCTGAACGCTCGGAACGTGGCCCTGTTGCGCAGACCCCAACGGGTTATAGCCACAAGAGCAATACGAGCGTACAGGACGGTCTCCTTTGAGGCGGCGACGTTGCTGGCCGGCAGCCCACCATGGGACCTGGAGGCTGGGGTCCTGGCGGCGGTATACTGGCAAGTTGCGGAAGAGCGGGCGGCGGGAAATCGTCCACTTCCGGAGGAGATCAAGCTTTGGAGGGAGGAGGCCAAGGATGACCTTCTCCGGAGGTGGGATGAAAGGCTAGAAGCCCCGAGCGCAAGCCGCGAGGTGGTGGGCGCAGTACGCCCAGTCCTTAGGGACTGGTTGAAGCGCGACTTCGGGCCAATGACGTACCACTTGACACAGGTACTTACTGGGCACGGTTGCTTTGGTAGGTACCTGTGGCGAGTGGCACGACGAGAGGACACAGCGGTGTGCAAGCACTGTGACAGAGGTGAGGAGGACACGGCGCATCACACCCGCGCCGTATGCCCTGCGTGGGATGAACCGAGATCGGAGATGGCTGCGGTTCTTGGAGCAGACCTATCGCTGCCGGCAATAGCCAGTGCGATGGTCCGCAACAGAGGCACCTGGGAGGCGGTCGTCGCGTTCTGCGACGCTGTCATGTCCCTAAAGGAGGCGGCGGAGAGAGAGCGAGAGGACGATCCCCTCTCGCTCCCTATCCGCCGAAAAAGGACCGGGCGGAGGCGGGCCGCGTATGACCGCCGCTTGCCGCCCTAACTGGGACCTCGGGCAGGAGATCGGGGGGTCTCCTGCCTGACGAGAGTGTCCCGAGGCGGATAAGGCACAAAAGTGCACACCTAGGAGGGACAGTGGCAAAAGCCGCAACAGCCGAGCCCGCAAGGGCGACACGCACATGGCAGGGCCGAGGTAAGCGCCAAGCGTTCCCTTAGTCCTACCTCAGGCGGAGCGAGGGTACACCGAGGGGTTTTAGTGGGTAGGCCTCCCCCTAAGGGAGGAGAGTCCCACATAACTCCCGACCCCCCCCCGGGGGCGGGAGTATGCGCAACGCATTTCCCCTCGTAAAAAAAAAAAAAAAAAAAAAAAAAAAAAAAAAAAAAAAAAAAAAAAAAAAAAAAAAAAAAAAAAAAAAAAAAAAAAAAAAAAAAAAAAAAAAAAAAAAAAAAAAAAAAAAAAGGTTAGGTTAGGTTAGGTTAGGTTAGGTTAGGTTAGGTTAGGTTAGGTTAGGTTAGGTTAGGTTAGGTTAGGTTAGGTTAGGTTAGGTTAGGTTAGGTTAGGTTAGGTTAGGTTAGGTTAGGTTAGGTTAGGTTAGGTTAGGTTAGGTTAGGTTAGGTTAGGTTAGGTTAGGTTAGGTTAGGTTAGGTTAGGTTAGGTTAGGTTAGGTTAGGTTAGGTTAGGTTAGGTTAGGTTAGGTTAGGTTAGGTTAGGTTAGGTTAGGTTAGGTTAGGTTGGGCTGGACTCCTCTACTACTACGCGAGGTCCGTGACCTCGTTGGGGGGGGCCCGCAGAACCGTACCACAGAACCGACCACCTTCATATCATGTCGGTGGTTTGGTCGGGGCGGCTCGGACGGGGTAACTCGGTACAAAAGGTTTAGGGGGGGATATCTCGGAGGGGGATATTTTAGCGGGGCAAGATCGGCAGGGGCATTCCGTCAGGGAGAGAGGGAGAGGAGATATGGACATGGCGACAGAACCGTACCACAGAACCGACCACCTTCATAAATTGTCGGTGGTTTGGTCGGGCAGATGACCTAGAGAGGGGTGGGGAGATGAAAGTGTCTTATTCGGGGTATATTAATAATGAGTAAAAGAGACGGCGGATATATATAGAAAGAGAAGGAGCATTGGAAACTTCCACCGACATGATATGAAGGTGGTCGGTCCGGTGGTTATGTCAGGGAGGGGAGGGCGACAGATGCGCTAAAGGTCAGAGCAGGTGTGCACAGACAGGTGTGGTAAGGAATGTGCCGGTTGGTAATTAGCATAATACCGTTGAGGCAGATGGCGGGATGCAGGTGCGGGCCAACGGTTTCTAGTGGGGAGTATAAAAGCGAGCGACGGCAGGCGAGGAGCATCAGTTATGTATCAGCGGCCGACGTATTACTATCATATTTTAAGTAGTGCGGAGGGAATCGAAGAGTGGGCTCGTGTATATAATGAAACGTCAGAAACAGCAGCAGCAGCATCAGGATCAGCAGCATCAGCAGGAGAAGGAGGAAGAGGAGGAGCTGGAACTGACACAGTCGATACATTCGAGTATGGAGCAGGTCATCAATGGTTACGGCTCGAACAATGGGGGGACAGAGAAGCCACCGACCATGCCTGTACCGCCGATGAACAGCAGCAGCAACGGCTCGAGTCTGGCGGATCAGAGGCAGCGACAAGAGGATCAACAGATTGTGGCCAATTATCTATTGAAGAACGCGCACGGAGTGGCACAAACGAGTTGGGGTCATTTAATAACAACTTTCGCAAGAGTCCTTGGAAGTTATTCTGTAGACACGATCGAGGATGCGGCGGCACAAGAAGGGAGCACTGGCACATTATCTATATTAGTAAATCTAAACAATGGGGACACAATAGTGAACTTGGACGCATTATTCGAAACGACCAGCACAAATGCGAGAGCATTACATGCATCTCTTGCCTGGTGCAGTACCTTTCTGGCGGCGGTGGTCGTACAATCTTTAAGAATATTCTCAGCCGAGATGATTTCCAAAATTGCAAGTGCACGTTTCATAGTTTGGAAGGTACGAATGCAAGACAAGGAGAGGGGCGTGCGCACGGCGACCATATTGATGCCCAAGGGGGAGTTGGAGCACTTTTACAACAAGGCGTACCATTTGGTGTGGGGCAGCGAAGAGTGGACGAAACAATTGATCAAGCCGACAATGTGTTATCTGCAAATGGAGGACGGAGAGTGGAGCATGAACAGGAATACGTTGAACTTGGAGAGGAACCGACGCCGGGTACAAGAAGATACGGGTCTGTCACCAGACGAGATCCAGGAAATGATTATCTCTCCAATTCAAGACTTGTTTTGTTGTTTGTTGACGAAAGGGCCTTTACGCCGGGAGAAGGAGAGAGAATACTTACACAAACGCCTGAAGGGATTGAATACATGTTCCGAAAGAATGCCAGGGAACGAATCCAAACCGCCGCCAACATTGCCCGAGTTTTGGTATTTCAGGAAACATTAAAGCGTCGCATGGAGCGTTGTAGACGGTGGCAACTGAAGAATGATCCCGAGTGTGGAAATGGTCGAGTCGTGGAGACGATTCGTGAAAAATTGATTAAATTGCTACAAGCAAACGAGATTAGCGTGTCGCGCTTTGCGCTGGATACATTTAATCATTTGATTAGAAACACTGGCAAACGAAACAACTTGTTTTTCCACGGACCCCCAACGACTGGAAAGACAATGTTAATGGAATCGCTGGTAGACTTGCATTTCAACACGTGTCGCCTGACGGGCCTGACTCCAAACAGTCCGTTTAATTTTTCGGCAGTGTGCAATACGAACGCATGCTTTATGGACGAGTGTCGACTGACGGACAATCAATTTGAACAGTGGAAATTATTGGCGGCCGGCACCAAAATGGACACTGACATCAAGTACAAGGAGCGCACGGTAGTGGAAAAGTGTTGTCTGTACAGTGCCGCAAATCACAATTTGGGTACGTACATTCAAACGAGCGGAGCGCAGGACGCCATAAACGAACGTACGATTCAATACAATTTCAATAGGCCAGTGAGAGAGTATATAAATTGTACGATTTTTGTTTGGGAATCTTTGTGGAAAACTTACAATATGATTGTATAAACTCGCGCTGATACATAACTGATCGCGTTTCAACTTGTGTATATTCTTTACGACCCTGGATATTAATTGTTTTTGTTTTGGAATAGAGTGACAAGAATTAGTGGTACAATAGCACACACGTTACAAATGCCTCGACTTGTGTATGACTAGATTAGGCGTAATCATATAGTGTAGTATGTATAACATGTATGTATTAATTTCGCAAGGAACTGTAGAACCGTAAAAACTCTAAAATGTAAAAATACAAAAAAAGTAGAAAAAATAAAAGCAAAAAAAAAATTGTAGGTTAAGTGGAACATGCGTGTTTGATTTGTCCCTTCCCTAGTTGACACGCCATCGCGCTACAACCTGTCGCTCTTGCGCAACAGGTTGCATCACGATCGGCGCTATATAAATAGTGGTCCTTTTGACCGTTGACCTCATTCATGGCGGAACCACCGCCAGAGCAAGAACAATCACGAGGACTCGTCTTGCCGGGATATAAATATCTGGGTCCGTTGAATTCATTAAATAGAGGATTACCGAGAAACCGATTGGACGCGGCGGCCAAAAAACACGACGAACAATACCACAAGATTACAGATTACTTTAAAAAGACGAAAAATAAAAAGGTGTACGAAGAGCGAGTGCGACAAGCGGATAGAGAATTTTTACAAGAAGTGCAAACATTCACACCGGAGAGTACTTACGATCAGGTGGCTTCGTGGTTGGCGACGGGCGGCATTGGCACTAAATACCTATTGGAACAAGCGGTGGGAGTGTATTATCCGAGCGTGACAGACGAGGCGGCGTACGAGATTTGCAGCATGGAGGCGATGAACGGCAACAGTATAGTGGGGGGAGGAGTGAGAAACAAGGTCAACGTGCATCATTTTCAATTTAAAAAGAAATTCACTTTTGCCATACAATCGACAAAGGCGGAATACAGTAAAGATGGCACCGACACGAAATACAAGACTTATATTCACAGTTTACCGTGGCAATACTTGTACTTTTACTTGACTGAAAAAGAGTACAATGACATGACGACGATATTTCACACTAGCAAAGTGACGGGAGTGGGAATCAAAATTACAAATTTGGGCAACAGGACTCCCTTTATAACGAGTGCGAATGCGGTCAATTATGCAAATGCAAATTCACAGACGACCATTGGAATATGGGAAAATTTGGAGCGGACAATGCCCATACAGATGGGAAATTCTATAAGGGCCGAACATTTGTACGGCAAAAAGATTCGAGACTTGCCCTCGGGAGACAATAAAGATCCCAATCATTCGACGGCACAGGCCAAAATCATTGACAATAGCATGACATATGTCATAAAAAACAGCATGGAAAACTTTCACTTGCCGCCATTGATTATGGAAGCGACAATACTGTTTAACGCGACCAACTCCATAGGGCCGATATACGAGAAGGATTACAAGCCGGCGGATGGCACCTTTCACACAAACAATGAAAACATCTTGGACGCGGGCCACAGAGCCAAAGTGATACGATCACAGGCAAATCCGAGCGCACTGACAATAGGCACGGGTGTCATGACTCAGATTAATTTCAAACCGTCCATAACGAAAGCGTACGAAAAGGCAACGGTGGACAATATAAACATTGGAGACGTTTTTGGCAATCCGCAACAGGGTTTCATGCCGAGTTTGGGCGTGGGAATTATACCGTTACTGAACGCGGACAATTCATTGGAAAAGTCCATTCTCAACATTATGGTAGAGACATATGTAAATTTAGAGTGCACATCGCACGGAACCAATTTACTGATGGCGGCAACGGACAGGCCGCAACCGAACACGAATTACATGAGAATGGCCGTGGACAAAAACTGGACCGACAATTACACATTGGCGGGCGCACCTGTAATTGAGTAGGTAATGAGTACAACTTTATTTATAATGTTTCATTAATTTGGATAATTATTAATACAGCTGTCTTCATTACAGACTGGGAAAAGAGCAGCAGCAGCAGCAACAACAACGACCTTATGAACAACAGCATCCTAAGCAGCATCAACAACAACAACAACCGAGAGAACGTCCAAGACCTATGGCAGTAGACGAAACACCAGTCCAACAACCGCTGGCACCGACAACAACAGCAAGCAAGCATGGAACAACAACAACAACAACAACAACAACGCCAAATACAAGAGAGAATCAAGTTGAACAACCACAAAGTGCAACAATGGCGAGCAATACTCCAGTTCATGACGAACTTCCGAGACCAGTCACAGTTACACCCAGACCTGAAACCGACGTACACAATGTTGATGACGGAGCAATTGCATCAACTTCAAAACGAAAATTACCATCTGAAGAAATACATGGAGAGACGGCAGCAACGGGAGCGGCAAAACAACCAAAAATCCCCGAATGGTGGGAAGATGGAGAACCAGACAACGGATTCCATTGGGTGAAAGCGGAAAAAGTGCCCGGACAATCGAGAATAAGTGGCTCCATGCGAGATGAAGAAAAATTGGCAATTGCAGCACAAAACCAAGACATTAGACAACAAGCGAAAAAAGCATTAAAAGACAAGGGAATAATCATTAAATATAAAGGTAAAAATACACCAATGGGAATACCGATCAACGGATGGTACAATCCGAATGATGCAAATCATAGATTGGCAGTAATTAAAGTAGGTTGGGACAAGACAAGGCGAAAGACTAGAATGCATCAAGAATTGGAGCGAGAAATACAGAGATTAAAAGCAGAGGAAGCAGCAAAAGCAGCAGCAATAGCAAAAGCAGCAGCAGCAACTCCGACACCAACAGCAGCAACAACAGCAAAACCATCAAGTGAACCGTCAAGAGGGGAGATTACATATAAAGACATGACGATATATGTATACTTGTATGCAAATGAAGAGGAAAAGGCAAAGATACCGGCGGACGCATTGAAATTACAAGTGACGAATCACAATCGAAGTGAATTTCAAGTGGTACATCCAAATGACGCACACCTGTGGGATCATTTACATTACGATGAACCATATAATAAATTGACAGAAGAAGAGAAATCAAACTTTTATTATTTAATATTAAGCAAATATCAATTGTGGAATTCAGGCATAAGTGGAGGAGCAGCACGTCGGACAGATTTGTAAACAAATACATTGTAGGTTGGTCCGGAAAAAAGTCACCATAGGTTAGGTTAGGTTAGGTTGGGTTAGGTTAGGTTAGGTTAGGTTAGGTTAGGTTAGGTTAGGTTAGGTTAGGTTAGGTTAGGTTAGGTTAGGTTAGGTTAGGTTAGGTTAGGTTAGGTTAGGTTAGGTTAGGTTAGGTTAGGTTAGGTTAGGTTAGGTTAGGTTAGGTTAGGTTAGGTTAGGTTAGGTTAGGTTAGGTTAGGTTAGGTTAGGTTAGGTTAGGTTAGGTTAGGTTAGGTTAGGTTAGGTTAGGTTAGGTTAGGTTAGGTTAGGTTAGGTTAGGTTAGGTTAGGTTAGGTTAGGTTAGGTTAGGTTAGGTTAGGTTAGGTTAGGTTAGGTTAGGTTAGGTTAGGTTAGGTTAGGTTAGGTTAGGTTAGGTTAGGTTAGGTTAGGTTAGGTTAGGTTAGGTTAGGTTAGGTTAGGTTAGGTTAGGTTAGGTTAGGTTAGGTTAGGTTAGGTTAGGTTAGGTTAGGTTAGGTTAGGTTAGGTTAGGTTAGGTTAGGTTAGGTTAGGTTAGGTTAGGTTAGGTTAGGTTAGGTTAGGTTAGGTTAGGTTAGGTTAGGTTAGGTTAGGTTAGGTTAGGTTAGGTTAGGTTAGGTTAGGTTAGGTTAGGTTAGGTTAGGTTAGGTTAGGTTAGGTTAGGTTAGGTTAGGTTAGGTTAGGTTAGGTTAGGTTAGGTTAGGTTAGGTTAGGTTAGGTTAGGTTAGGTTAGGTTAGGTTAGGTTAGGTTAGGTTAGGTTAGGTTAGGTTAGGTTAGGTTAGGTTAGGTTAGGTTAGGTTAGGTTAGGTTAGGTTAGGTTAGGTTAGGTTAGGTTAGGTTAGGTTAGGTTAGGTTAGGTTAGGTTAGGTTAGGTTAGGTTAGGTTAGGTTAGGTTAGGTTAGGTTAGGTTAGGTTAGGTTAGGTTAGGTTAGGTTAGGTTAGGTTAGGTTAGGTTAGGTTAGGTTAGGTTAGGTTAGGTTAGGTTAGGTTAGGTTAGGTTAGGTTAGGTTAGGTTAGGTTAGGTTAGGTTAGGTTAGGTTAGGTTAGGTTAGGTTAGGTTAGGTTAGGTTAGGTTAGGTTAGGTTAGGTTAGGTTAGGTTAGGTTAGGTTAGGTTAGGTTAGGTTAGGTTAGGTTAGGTTAGGTTAGGTTAGGTTAGGTTAGGTTAGGTTAGGTTAGGTTAGGTTAGGTTAGGTTAGGTTAGGTTAGGTTAGGTTAGGTTAGGTTAGGTTAGGTTAGGTTAGGTTAGGTTAGGTTAGGTTAGGTTAGGTTAGGTTAGGTTAGGTTAGGTTAGGTTAGGTTAGGTTAGGTTAGGTTAGGTTAGGTTAGGTTAGGTTAGGTTAGGTTAGGTTAGGTTAGGTTAGGTTAGGTTAGGTTAGGTTAGGTTAGGTTAGGTTAGGTTAGGTTAGGTTAGGTTAGGTTAGGTTAGGTTAGGTTAGGTTAGGTTAGGTTAGGTTAGGTTAGGTTAGGTTAGGTTAGGTTAGGTTAGGTTAGGTTAGGTTAGGTTAGGTTAGGTTAGGTTAGGTTAGGTTAGGTTAGGTTAGGTTAGGTTAGGTTAGGTTAGGTTAGGTTAGGTTAGGTTAGGTTAGGTTAGGTTAGGTTAGGTTAGGTTAGGTTAGGTTAGGTTAGGTTAGGTTAGGTTAGGTTAGGTTAGGTTAGGTTAGGTTAGGTTAGGTTAGGTTAGGTTAGGTTAGGTTAGGTTAGGTTAGGTTAGGTTAGGTTAGGTTAGGTTAGGTTAGGTTAGGTTAGGTTAGGTTAGGTTAGGTTAGGTTAGGTTAGGTTAGGTTAGGTTAGGTTAGGTTAGGTTAGGTTAGGTTAGGTTAGGTTAGGTTAGGTTAGGTTAGGTTAGGTTAGGTTAGGTTAGGTTAGGTTAGGTTAGGTTAGGTTAGGTTAGGTTAGGTTAGGTTAGGTTAGGTTAGGTTAGGTTAGGTTAGGTTAGGTTAGGTTAGGTTAGGTTAGGTTAGGTTAGGTTAGGTTAGGTTAGGTTAGGTTAGGTTAGGTTAGGTTAGGTTAGGTTAGGTTAGGTTAGGTTAGGTTAGGTTAGGTTAGGTTAGGTTAGGTTAGGTTAGGTTAGGTTAGGTTAGGTTAGGTTAGGTTAGGTTAGGTTAGGTTAGGTTAGGTTAGGTTAGGTTAGGTTAGGTTAGGTTAGGTTAGGTTAGGTTAGGTTAGGTTAGGTTAGGTTAGGTTAGGTTAGGTTAGGTTAGGTTAGGTTAGGTTAGGTTAGGTTAGGTTAGGTTAGGTTAGGTTAGGTTAGGTTAGGTTAGGTTAGGTTAGGTTAGGTTAGGTTAGGTTAGGTTAGGTTAGGTTAGGTTAGGTTAGGTTAGGTTAGGTTAGGTTAGGTTAGGTTAGGTTAGGTTAGGTTAGGTTAGGTTAGGTTAGGTTAGGTTAGGTTAGGTTAGGTTAGGTTAGGTTAGGTTAGGTTAGGTTAGGTTAGGTTAGGTTAGGTTAGGTTAGGTTAGGTTAGGTTAGGTTAGGTTAGGTTAGGTTAGGTTAGGTTAGGTTAGGTTAGGTTAGGTTAGGTTAGGTTAGGTTAGGTTAGGTTAGGTTAGGTTAGGTTAGGTTAGGTTAGGTTAGGTTAGGTTAGGTTAGGTTAGGTTAGGTTAGGTTAGGTTAGGTTAGGTTAGGTTAGGTTAGGTTAGGTTAGGTTAGGTTAGGTTAGGTTAGGTTAGGTTAGGTTAGGTTAGGTTAGGTTAGGTTAGGTTAGGTTAGGTTAGGTTAGGTTAGGTTAGGTTAGGTTAGGTTAGGTTAGGTTAGGTTAGGTTAGGTTAGGTTAGGTTAGGTTAGGTTAGGTTAGGTTAGGTTAGGTTAGGTTAGGTTAGGTTAGGTTAGGTTAGGTTAGGTTAGGTTAGGTTAGGTTAGGTTAGGTTAGGTTAGGTTAGGTTAGGTTAGGTTAGGTTAGGTTAGGTTAGGTTAGGTTAGGTTAGGTTAGGTTAGGTTAGGTTAGGTTAGGTTAGGTTAGGTTAGGTTAGGTTAGGTTAGGTTAGGTTAGGTTAGGTTAGGTTAGGTTAGGTTAGGTTAGGTTAGGTTAGGTTAGGTTAGGTTAGGTTAGGTTAGGTTAGGTTAGGTTAGGTTAGGTTAGGTTAGGTTAGGTTAGGTTAGGTTAGGTTAGGTTAGGTTAGGTTAGGTTAGGTTAGGTTAGGTTAGGTTAGGTTAGGTTAGGTTAGGTTAGGTTAGGTTAGGTTAGGTTAGGTTAGGTTAGGTTAGGTTAGGTTAGGTTAGGTTAGGTTAGGTTAGGTTAGGTTAGGTTAGGTTAGGTTAGGTTAGGTTAGGTTAGGTTAGGTTAGGTTAGGTTAGGTTAGGTTAGGTTAGGTTAGGTTAGGTTAGGTTAGGTTAGGTTAGGTTAGGTTAGGTTAGGTTAGGTTAGGTTAGGTTAGGTTAGGTTAGGTTAGGTTAGGTTAGGTTAGGTTAGGTTAGGTTAGGTTAGGTTAGGTTAGGTTAGGTTAGGTTAGGTTAGGTTAGGTTAGGTTAGGTTAGGTTAGGTTAGGTTAGGTTAGGTTAGGTTAGGTTAGGTTAGGTTAGGTTAGGTTAGGTTAGGTTAGGTTAGGTTAGGTTAGGTTAGGTTAGGTTAGGTTAGGTTAGGTTAGGTTAGGTTAGGTTAGGTTAGGTTAGGTTAGGTTAGGTTAGGTTAGGTTAGGTTAGGTTAGGTTAGGTTAGGTTAGGTTAGGTTAGGTTAGGTTAGGTTAGGTTAGGTTAGGTTAGGTTAGGTTAGGTTAGGTTAGGTTAGGTTAGGTTAGGTTAGGTTAGGTTAGGTTAGGTTAGGTTAGGTTAGGTTAGGTTAGGTTAGGTTAGGTTAGGTTAGGTTAGGTTAGGTTAGGTTAGGTTAGGTTAGGTTAGGTTAGGTTAGGTTAGGTTAGGTTAGGTTAGGTTAGGTTAGGTTAGGTTAGGTTAGGTTAGGTTAGGTTAGGTTAGGTTAGGTTAGGTTAGGTTAGGTTAGGTTAGGTTAGGTTAGGTTAGGTTAGGTTAGGTTAGGTTAGGTTAGGTTAGGTTAGGTTAGGTTAGGTTAGGTTAGGTTAGGTTAGGTTAGGTTAGGTTAGGTTAGGTTAGGTTAGGTTAGGTTAGGTTAGGTTAGGTTAGGTTAGGTTAGGTTAGGTTAGGTTAGGTTAGGTTAGGTTAGGTTAGGTTAGGTTAGGTTAGGTTAGGTTAGGTTAGGTTAGGTTAGGTTAGGTTAGGTTAGGTTAGGTTAGGTTAGGTTAGGTTAGGTTAGGTTAGGTTAGGTTAGGTTAGGTTAGGTTAGGTTAGGTTAGGTTAGGTTAGGTTAGGTTAGGTTAGGTTAGGTTAGGTTAGGTTAGGTTAGGTTAGGTTAGGTTAGGTTAGGTTAGGTTAGGTTAGGTTAGGTTAGGTTAGGTTAGGTTAGGTTAGGTTAGGTTAGGTTAGGTTAGGTTAGGTTAGGTTAGGTTAGGTTAGGTTAGGTTAGGTTAGGTTAGGTTAGGTTAGGTTAGGTTAGGTTAGGTTAGGTTAGGTTAGGTTAGGTTAGGTTAGGTTAGGTTAGGTTAGGTTAGGTTAGGTTAGGTTAGGTTAGGTTAGGTTAGGTTAGGTTAGGTTAGGTTAGGTTAGGTTAGGTTAGGTTAGGTTAGGTTAGGTTAGGTTAGGTTAGGTTAGGTTAGGTTAGGTTAGGTTAGGTTAGGTTAGGTTAGGTTAGGTTAGGTTAGGTTAGGTTAGGTTAGGTTAGGTTAGGTTAGGTTAGGTTAGGTTAGGTTAGGTTAGGTTAGGTTAGGTTAGGTTAGGTTAGGTTAGGTTAGGTTAGGTTAGGTTAGGTTAGGTTAGGTTAGGTTAGGTTAGGTTAGGTTAGGTTAGGTTAGGTTAGGTTAGGTTAGGTTAGGTTAGGTTAGGTTAGGTTAGGTTAGGTTAGGTTAGGTTAGGTTAGGTTAGGTTAGGTTAGGTTAGGTTAGGTTAGGTTAGGTTAGGTTAGGTTAGGTTAGGTTAGGTTAGGTTAGGTTAGGTTAGGTTAGGTTAGGTTAGGTTAGGTTAGGTTAGGTTAGGTTAGGTTAGGTTAGGTTAGGTTAGGTTAGGTTAGGTTAGGTTAGGTTAGGTTAGGTTAGGTTAGGTTAGGTTAGGTTAGGTTAGGTTAGGTTAGGTTAGGTTAGGTTAGGTTAGGTTAGGTTAGGTTAGGTTAGGTTAGGTTAGGTTAGGTTAGGTTAGGTTAGGTTAGGTTAGGTTAGGTTAGGTTAGGTTAGGTTAGGTTAGGTTAGGTTAGGTTAGGTTAGGTTAGGTTAGGTTAGGTTAGGTTAGGTTAGGTTAGGTTAGGTTAGGTTAGGTTAGGTTAGGTTAGGTTAGGTTAGGTTAGGTTAGGTTAGGTTAGGTTAGGTTAGGTTAGGTTAGGTTAGGTTAGGTTAGGTTAGGTTAGGTTAGGTTAGGTTAGGTTAGGTTAGGTTAGGTTAGGTTAGGTTAGGTTAGGTTAGGTTAGGTTAGGTTAGGTTAGGTTAGGTTAGGTTAGGTTAGGTTAGGTTAGGTTAGGTTAGGTTAGGTTAGGTTAGGTTAGGTTAGGTTAGGTTAGGTTAGGTTAGGTTAGGTTAGGTTAGGTTAGGTTAGGTTAGGTTAGGTTAGGTTAGGTTAGGTTAGGTTAGGTTAGGTTAGGTTAGGTTAGGTTAGGTTAGGTTAGGTTAGGTTAGGTTAGGTTAGGTTAGGTTAGGTTAGGTTAGGTTAGGTTAGGTTAGGTTAGGTTAGGTTAGGTTAGGTTAGGTTAGGTTAGGTTAGGTTAGGTTAGGTTAGGTTAGGTTAGGTTAGGTTAGGTTAGGTTAGGTTAGGTTAGGTTAGGTTAGGTTAGGTTAGGTTAGGTTAGGTTAGGTTAGGTTAGGTTAGGTTAGGTTAGGTTAGGTTAGGTTAGGTTAGGTTAGGTTAGGTTAGGTTAGGTTAGGTTAGGTTAGGTTAGGTTAGGTTAGGTTAGGTTAGGTTAGGTTAGGTTAGGTTAGGTTAGGTTAGGTTAGGTTAGGTTAGGTTAGGTTAGGTTAGGTTAGGTTAGGTTAGGTTAGGTTAGGTTAGGTTAGGTTAGGTTAGGTTAGGTTAGGTTAGGTTAGGTTAGGTTAGGTTAGGTTAGGTTAGGTTAGGTTAGGTTAGGTTAGGTTAGGTTAGGTTAGGTTAGGTTAGGTTAGGTTAGGTTAGGTTAGGTTAGGTTAGGTTAGGTTAGGTTAGGTTAGGTTAGGTTAGGTTAGGTTAGGTTAGGTTAGGTTAGGTTAGGTTAGGTTAGGTTAGGTTAGGTTAGGTTAGGTTAGGTTAGGTTAGGTTAGGTTAGGTTAGGTTAGGTTAGGTTAGGTTAGGTTAGGTTAGGTTAGGTTAGGTTAGGTTAGGTTAGGTTAGGTTAGGTTAGGTTAGGTTAGGTTAGGTTAGGTTAGGTTAGGTTAGGTTAGGTTAGGTTAGGTTAGGTTAGGTTAGGTTAGGTTAGGTTAGGTTAGGTTAGGTTAGGTTAGGTTAGGTTAGGTTAGGTTAGGTTAGGTTAGGTTAGGTTAGGTTAGGTTAGGTTAGGTTAGGTTAGGTTAGGTTAGGTTAGGTTAGGTTAGGTTAGGTTAGGTTAGGTTAGGTTAGGTTAGGTTAGGTTAGGTTAGGTTAGGTTAGGTTAGGTTAGGTTAGGTTAGGTTAGGTTAGGTTAGGTTAGGTTAGGTTAGGTTAGGTTAGGTTAGGTTAGGTTAGGTTAGGTTAGGTTAGGTTAGGTTAGGTTAGGTTAGGTTAGGTTAGGTTAGGTTAGGTTAGGTTAGGTTAGGTTAGGTTAGGTTAGGTTAGGTTAGGTTAGGTTAGGTTAGGTTAGGTTAGGTTAGGTTAGGTTAGGTTAGGTTAGGTTAGGTTAGGTTAGGTTAGGTTAGGTTAGGTTAGGTTAGGTTAGGTTAGGTTAGGTTAGGTTAGGTTAGGTTAGGTTAGGTTAGGTTAGGTTAGGTTAGGTTAGGTTAGGTTAGGTTAGGTTAGGTTAGGTTAGGTTAGGTTAGGTTAGGTTAGGTTAGGTTAGGTTAGGTTAGGTTAGGTTAGGTTAGGTTAGGTTAGGTTAGGTTAGGTTAGGTTAGGTTAGGTTAGGTTAGGTTAGGTTAGGTTAGGTTAGGTTAGGTTAGGTTAGGTTAGGTTAGGTTAGGTTAGGTTAGGTTAGGTTAGGTTAGGTTAGGTTAGGTTAGGTTAGGTTAGGTTAGGTTAGGTTAGGTTAGGTTAGGTTAGGTTAGGTT
Organism: Cydia amplana; assembly: GCF_948474715.1. NCBI lineage: Eukaryota > Metazoa > Arthropoda > Insecta > Lepidoptera > Tortricidae > Cydia > Cydia amplana. Next base: position 30,374,749 of record NC_086069.1, read on the forward strand.
AGGTTAGGTTAGGTTAGGTTAGGTTAGGTTAGGTTAGGTTAGGTTAGGTTAGGTTAGGTTAGGTTAGGTTAGGTTAGGTTAGGTTAGGTTAGGTTAGGTTAGGTTAGGTTAGGTTAGGTTAGGTTAGGTTAGGTTAGGTTAGGTTAGGTTAGGTTAGGTTAGGTTAGGTTAGGTTAGGTTAGGTTAGGTTAGGTTAGGTTAGGTTAGGTTAGGTTAGGTTAGGTTAGGTTAGGTTAGGTTAGGTTAGGTTAGGTTAGGTTAGGTTAGGTTAGGTTAGGTTAGGTTAGGTTAGGTTAGGTTAGGTTAGGTTAGGTTAGGTTAGGTTAGGTTAGGTTAGGTTAGGTTAGGTTAGGTTAGGTTAGGTTAGGTTAGGTTAGGTTAGGTTAGGTTAGGTTAGGTTAGGTTAGGTTAGGTTAGGTTAGGTTAGGTTAGGTTAGGTTAGGTTAGGTTAGGTTAGGTTAGGTTAGGTTAGGTTAGGTTAGGTTAGGTTAGGTTAGGTTAGGTTAGGTTAGGTTAGGTTAGGTTAGGTTAGGTTAGGTTAGGTTAGGTTAGGTTAGGTTAGGTTAGGTTAGGTTAGGTTAGGTTAGGTTAGGTTAGGTTAGGTTAGGTTAGGTTAGGTTAGGTTAGGTTAGGTTAGGTTAGGTTAGGTTAGGTTAGGTTAGGTTAGGTTAGGTTAGGTTAGGTTAGGTTAGGTTAGGTTAGGTTAGGTTAGGTTAGGTTAGGTTAGGTTAGGTTAGGTTAGGTTAGGTTAGGTTAGGTTAGGTTAGGTTAGGTTAGGTTAGGTTAGGTTAGGTTAGGTTAGGTTAGGTTAGGTTAGGTTAGGTTAGGTTAGGTTAGGTTAGGTTAGGTTAGGTTAGGTTAGGTTAGGTTAGGTTAGGTTAGGTTAGGTTAGGTTAGGTTAGGTTAGGTTAGGTTAGGTTAGGTTAGGTTAGGTTAGGTTAGGTTAGGTTAGGTTAGGTTAGGTTAGGTTAGGTTAGGTTAGGTTAGGTTAGGTTAGGTTAGGTTAGGTTAGGTTAGGTTAGGTTAGGTTAGGTTAGGTTAGGTTAGGTTAGGTTAGGTTAGGTTAGGTTAGGTTAGGTTAGGTTAGGTTAGGTTAGGTTAGGTTAGGTTAGGTTAGGTTAGGTTAGGTTAGGTTAGGTTAGGTTAGGTTAGGTTAGGTTAGGTTAGGTTAGGTTAGGTTAGGTTAGGTTAGGTTAGGTTAGGTTAGGTTAGGTTAGGTTAGGTTAGGTTAGGTTAGGTTAGGTTAGGTTAGGTTAGGTTAGGTTAGGTTAGGTTAGGTTAGGTTAGGTTAGGTTAGGTTAGGTTAGGTTAGGTTAGGTTAGGTTAGGTTAGGTTAGGTTAGGTTAGGTTAGGTTAGGTTAGGTTAGGTTAGGTTAGGTTAGGTTAGGTTAGGTTAGGTTAGGTTAGGTTAGGTTAGGTTAGGTTAGGTTAGGTTAGGTTAGGTTAGGTTAGGTTAGGTTAGGTTAGGTTAGGTTAGGTTAGGTTAGGTTAGGTTAGGTTAGGTTAGGTTAGGTTAGGTTAGGTTAGGTTAGGTTAGGTTAGGTTAGGTTAGGTTAGGTTAGGTTAGGTTAGGTTAGGTTAGGTTAGGTTAGGTTAGGTTAGGTTAGGTTAGGTTAGGTTAGGTTAGGTTAGGTTAGGTTAGGTTAGGTTAGGTTAGGTTAGGTTAGGTTAGGTTAGGTTAGGTTAGGTTAGGTTAGGTTAGGTTAGGTTAGGTTAGGTTAGGTTAGGTTAGGTTAGGTTAGGTTAGGTTAGGTTAGGTTAGGTTAGGTTAGGTTAGGTTAGGTTAGGTTAGGTTAGGTTAGGTTAGGTTAGGTTAGGTTAGGTTAGGTTAGGTTAGGTTAGGTTAGGTTAGGTTAGGTTAGGTTAGGTTAGGTTAGGTTAGGTTAGGTTAGGTTAGGTTAGGTTAGGTTAGGTTAGGTTAGGTTAGGTTAGGTTAGGTTAGGTTAGGTTAGGTTAGGTTAGGTTAGGTTAGGTTAGGTTAGGTTAGGTTAGGTTAGGTTAGGTTAGGTTAGGTTAGGTTAGGTTAGGTTAGGTTAGGTTAGGTTAGGTTAGGTTAGGTTAGGTTAGGTTAGGTTAGGTTAGGTTAGGTTAGGTTAGGTTAGGTTAGGTTAGGTAGGTTAGGTTAAGGTTAGGTTAGGTAGTTAGGTTAGTTTAGGTTAGGTTAAGGTTAAGTTAGTTAGGTTAGTTAGGTTAGGTTAGGTTAGTTAGTTAGTTAGGTTAGTTAGGTTAGGTTAGGTTAGGTTAGGTTAGGTTAGGTTAGGTTAGGTTAGGTTAGGTTAGGTTAGGTTAGGTTAGGTAGGTTAGGTTAGTTAGGTTAGGTTAGGTTAGGTAGGTAGGTGAGGTTGGTTAGGTTAGGTTAGGTTAGGTTGGTTAGTTAGGTTTAGGTTAGGTTAGGTAGGTGAGGTTAGGTTAGTGGTAGGTTAGGTAGGTTAGAGGTTAGGTTAGGTTGTAGGTTAGGTTAGGTTAGGTGTTAGGGTAGGTTAGGTTAGGTGTGAGGTTTGAGGTTAGGTGAGGTGAGGTTAGGTTAGGTAGGTTAGGTTAGGTTAGGGTGGTTAGGTTAGGTTAGGTTAGGTTAGGTAGTTAGGTTAGTTAGGTTAGGTTAGGAGGTTAGGTTAGGTTAGGTTAGGTTAGGTTAGGGTAGGTTAGTTAGGTTAGGTTAGGTGTAGGTTAGGTTAGGGTAAGTCAAGTTAGGTTTAAGTTTA
>NC_086070.1:0-2500 GCF_948474715.1 Cydia amplana
TTTTTATTTTTTTAAATTTAATGTTACAAGGCTGGATGGTTGAATTTATAGATGAACAAAATGTATTAAAATTGTACACAAACGGTTTTTTTTTCAGCTCTCTATCTCTAAAAATAAAGATTTTAGACCCGGGTCAAATTTTTTTTTAAATTTTTTTTATGTCCAAATCGGTCCAAAAATAGGTCTATATATACGAAAATGTCTTACTCGTCTAGTAGGAAATAGTGAAATCCGACTCGCACTTGACCATTCTTCATAGAAATTTGTGTTTTTGGTATTTTTGGGCTAGTTTTTAGGATTTGTATGGTAATATTTGGTACAAAGTGACATGGCATAATGTATATTGACATAATCTGACAGTTTTTGTCAAATTTAGTGTAAAATGATATTTTGTCATAGTTAAGTACAAAATAAAAAGACTGAAATACTGTAAAATGGGACGTTCTTTGACAGAATCTGTAAGAATCTTGAAAGTTGACAGTTTTTTAATAAATATGGATCTTGCTTAGAAACTGCCGTCATGACCAAGTGCAAAATGACAGATTTTCACAAAAACGACATTTTGGCTAGGTGTTATTACCTATATATGACACCATTTTAGACGTGATATTCTTTTTAAGAATAGAAAATACTTAGTTATGAAAACGGATTGCTAGGGACTAGGTAACTAAAAAGAAAATCATTGGGGTAAAATTCTCTGCTCCCAGAGATAGGTAGGTTAGGGTTATTTTTTTTTTGATGTCCCTAAAAACGACACTGCTCCCAGAGATAGGTAGGTTAGGGTTATTTTTTTTTTGATGTCCCTAAAAACGACACTGCTCCCAGAGATAGGTAGGTTAGGGTTATTTTTTTTTTGATGTCCCTAAAAACGAAACTTCTCCCAGAGAGAGGTTAGGTTAGGTTAGGTTAGGTTAGGTTAGGTTAGGTTAGGTTAGGTTAGGTTAGGTTAGGTTAGGTTAGGTTAGGTTAGGTTAGGTTAGGTTAGGTTAGGTTAGGTTAGGTTAGGTTAGGTTAGGTTAGGTTAGGTTAGGTTAGGTTAGGTTAGGTTAGGTTAGGTTAGGTTAGGTTAGGTTAGGTTAGGTTAGGTTAGGTTAGGTTAGGTTAGGTTAGGTTAGGTTAGGTTAGGTTAGGTTAGGTTAGGTTAGGTTAGGTTAGGTTAGGTTAGGTTAGGTTAGGTTAGGTTAGGTTAGGTTAGGTTAGGTTAGGTTAGGTTAGGTTAGGTTAGGTTAGGTTAGGTTAGGTTAGGTTAGGTTAGGTTAGGTTAGGTTAGGTTAGGTTAGGTTAGGTTAGGTTAGGTTAGGTTAGGTTAGGTTAGGTTAGGTTAGGTTAGGTTAGGTTAGGTTAGGTTAGGTTAGGTTAGGTTAGGTTAGGTTAGGTTAGGTTAGGTTAGGTTAGGTTAGGTTAGGTTAGGTTAGGTTAGGTTAGGTTAGGTTAGGTTAGGTTAGGTTAGGTTAGGTTAGGTTAGGTTAGGTTAGGTTAGGTTAGGTTAGGTTAGGTTAGGTTAGGTTAGGTTAGGTTAGGTTAGGTTAGGTTAGGTTAGGTTAGGTTAGGTTAGGTTAGGTTAGGTTAGGTTAGGTTAGGTTAGGTTAGGTTAGGTTAGGTTAGGTTAGGTTAGGTTAGGTTAGGTTAGGTTAGGTTAGGTTGGTTAGGTTAGGTTAGGTTAGGTTAGGTTAGGTTAGGTTAGGTTAGGTTAGGTTAGGTTAGGTTAGGTTAGGTTAGGTTAGGTTAGGTTAGGTTAGGTTAGGTTAGGTTAGGTTAGGTTAGGTTAGGTTAGGTTAGGTTAGGTTAGGTTAGGTTAGGTTAGGTTAGGTTAGGTTAGGTTAGGTTAGGTTAGGTTAGGTTAGGTTAGGTTAGGTTAGGTTAGGTTAGGTTAGGTTAGGTTAGGTTAGGTTAGGTTAGGTTAGGTTAGGTTAGGTTAGGTTAGGTTAGGTTAGGTTAGGTTAGGTTAGGTTAGGTTAGGTTAGGTTAGGTTAGGTTAGGTTAGGTTAGGTTAGGTTAGGTTAGGTTAGGTTAGGTTAGGTTAGGTTAGGTTAGGTTAGGTTAGGTTAGGTTAGGTTAGGTTAGGTTAGGTTAGGTTAGGTTAGGTTAGGTTAGGTTAGGTTAGGTTAGGTTAGGTTAGGTTAGGTTAGGTTAGGTTAGGTTAGGTTAGGTTAGGTTAGGTTAGGTTAGGTTAGGTTAGGTTAGGTTAGGTTAGGTTAGGTTAGGTTAGGTTAGGTTAGGTTAGGTTAGGTTAGGTTAGGTTAGGTTAGGTTAGGTTAGGTTAGGTTAGGTTAGGTTAGGTTAGGTTAGGTTAGGTTAGGTTAGGTTAGGTTAGGTTAGGTTAGGTTAGGTTAGGTTAGGTTAGGTTAGGTTAGGTTAGGTTAGGTTAGGTTAGGTTAGGTTAGGTTAGGTTAGGTTAGGTTAGGTTAGGTTAGGTTAGGTTAGGTTAGGTTAGGTTAGGTTAGGTTAGGTTAGGTTAGGTTAGGTTAGGTTAGGTTAGGTTAGGTTAGGTTAGGTTAGG